>NC_034413.1:63625413-63710331 GCF_002078875.1 Numida meleagris | reverse complement strand
CTCGCCACTCGCCACTCGCCCCTCGCCACTCGCCACTCGCCACTCGCCACTCGCATTTGAAAGGAATGACACCAACACTGGTTTTCTTTTCTTTATTCAACTTATCTCAAACTGTTGTTTCACTTACCTTTTTCTGTTTTCCATTTCTTCATCCTTCCAATTTACTGTTGACAAATGCTTCCATGATAGGTACCAGTGACATGACTATTTCATTATCTGGGAAGAGCACTTGTAACATGTTGCAAATATGGCTGTAACAAGTTTAATATTTTTCTCTTCACTGCATTTCTGTTCTTTCATATATGCATATTTTTCATTTTTAACATTTATTTGTCATTCATTTTAACTTACATTTTCATCACATATGTACCCCCAGCAGTCCTTTTTTTTCCACCCTCTTGAAACCTGTTCTCATATTCCTTTCTTCATAACGCAATCGAGGCCTTTTATTTTTCCCTTGTTCACAGAAGTGGGTCTATCACAGTGACTGACAGCATTTGCCATACCTTTTTTTTGACACTGCACTAAGCCCTCCGCTTTCCCTGACTGTTGCCCCTACAGCATCGACACCCCCTCTTGTTAGTCCATGCACTGTTAATAACACACCAATGTTTGCTAGTTGTGCAGACATGCCCAGAACTCAGTGTTTCTTGTTTAGGAAGAGTTGCCACGATGGTGGCAGGGCAACAGTAGGCGGGCCACAGTAGAAGCTGCGCCTGGCTGCACAGGCCCTGTGGACCCCAGTTTAGATGTGCCTGTAGTAGCTCAACTCACCACCAAGAAGATTACAAACACTGTTTCACTGGATTGACACATTATACTTCAAAGATAGCATCGTTGGTACCCTGGCACAATGGGGACTCCATACCTTGTCTATCATGTATGGAACATATTACTAACCCTTGCACATCATGATTCAGTGATAACCACCACACGAAAACAAACATGGTTTTCCCCCTGAAGTACATACAGGCTATTTACAGAGAGCCGTTGTAACTGAACCTGTCTCAACTGTAAAAGAGCAGGATGAATACTTCGTAGTGAAGCGCAAACCGAGATGGGTGACAACTGTTATGCCACTGTGTGCCCTTAAGCAGCCTAAGGCTGTACAAGCTAATGCCCTTCAAACACAGAACCCAATGATTCAATTACCCTTAGCAGGATAACCTCTGACTGACCGTTGGATAATTCACATTAAAGCAAGCAACTTAAACACATCTCTCTGAAGCACCAACTTGCATCACATTATTATCCGATTTCAACTTACATCCTTGCTGCAAGGAGAGAACACAACAAACCTCACCTGTTAAGCAAACTCGAAACAACTCACTAAGCTATTCCAACCGGTAAAGGAACTTGGCCAATTTAAGGCCTGATTTTTCACTAGAAACGTAGCTTTCAGCCAGCAAGTACTGAACATGATGCCTGCCCAGTGACCTCAACTTTCAACAGCTGTGATATCAAGCACTTCTAGCAAGGAGATAAAACCAGGCGCTTTAGTGGTAAGACCAGTAGTCCAACTCAATTTTATCTCATGTAATGCAGGCAGCACAGGCAACCAGCAGCAAGAGTTAGGAGCTGTTGTGCAGCAGGAGAATTATGATTTCATCACCATCACCAGCCTGGTGGGATCTGTTCCTTGACTGGAGTGCTACAACTAAGAGCTAAGCTCCTTAGGACAGATAGGCAAGGTAGGAGGGGCAGCTCTGTGTGAGACAGCATCTTGCTACTGTAGAGCTCAATACGGGCAGCGATCATGGTTAGCCCTCTTGAGTAGTGAGGGGAGTCAAGGGCTATGAAGCTGACATCCCGGTGGCAGTTTCTAGACCACCCAACCAAGTGCAGGAGACAGATTAAGCCTTCTATAAGCAGCTGGCAGAAGTCACATGATCAGTAGCCCTCATTCTCTTGGGACACACTCCTGCGGTGTAGGAGGAAGTACTTCATGGAAGATCTCCAACTATTGCCTTGCTACTCTCGATGCTAATGCAGTTCCACCAAATCACCCTCCTCGTACTAACATCCCAGTCACCCAACACCACCCTACTTACCATCCTAGCTATTATCTTTACAGCATTTGGACATTGAACAGGCCTAAATCCAACAAATAATCCTTGCCTTCTCATCTATTTCCCACCTCTGCTGCAGAGCCATAATCATCCTTCACAGCCCTAAACTCGCCCTCCTCGCCTGTCTATCATCATGACAGCCACATTCCTATCCTTAGACCATGTCCTAAAATTATGGACAACAGTAATCTCACTAACATAAACCCCCATACTAAACACAACCCTAGTGCCGACACTGCTCTCCCTAGCAGGCCTCCCACCGCTAATGAGTCAGCATCCAAGAGCTTACCAAACACCTAATAACCCCAGTGGCCCCAGTCATCACTATTCAGCCTCTTCTTTTAACACCGTCAGTGACACTTGCCCTCAGCTCCTTCAACCACATACAGCTGTGGTCTACTGGTAAATGCTCAAGTACCAGCACCTTTGCCCCATGATCCATCTCTTCCCTACCCCTCAATCTCATAATCTTCACCGCAACCTAAAAACTTAGGATAAATCAGTTGCACCTGGAGGCCTTCAACACCCTAAATAAGAATAAAACTCTCCTGGATTCTGCTGAGTGCTGTGACCAACAGGACACTAACTTCTACCTTCTGAGTGTGAAGCAGACTCTCCCAGTCAACTAAAGCCTTACCTTCACGGGTGGGTCTTGATCCCATGTAGTTCTATTCAAGAGCTAACCACTCTAGCTGCTGGGTGCTGTTTACAAGGCCCCAACACATCTCTGTGCATCAGTGAGCTTGCAACTCAACATTAATTCAGCTGCACAGTCACTAAGACTAATTGAGGCATTAGGCTGCAGTCTTTTTACCAAGGTTCAACATTGCTATCTCACCTGTGACCTTCATCAAGGAAGCAATGTTCTCAGCTATCAGCCAAGACACTAGCACCCTTTACCTGAACTTTGGCATGTGGGCAGGTCAAGTCGCTACTGCACTAAGCTTATTGATCCGTGCTGAACTTGGACAACCTGAGAGACTCTTCTCTTCAGAAACAACACATCTATAATTTAGTTGTTACAGCCAATTCTTTTGTTGTATTTTTTTCCATTGTTATGCCTATTACAATCGCTGGCTTTGCAAATTGGATTGACCCACTTATCAGTGTCTCAGAGTAGCTTATCCAAACCTTGTCTTCCACCCTCCTTTGTTCTCATACTAGCTTCCTGCACTGTAGAAGCTAGGTCTGGTATATTGTTATATATTTATCCACCATTAGCTGGCAACCTTGCCCATCCTGGTGCCTTTTTAGACCTGCCATCTTTTCTCCCTGCCTGGCAGGAGTCTCCTCTCTTCTAGGTGCAATTACTTTCATTTCTGCTGCCATTAAGGTAGATCCCTAGCACTCAAATTGTCACACTCCACTATTCATATGATCGGTCCTCATTACCGCCACTCTATTACTTCTTTCCTTACTAGTCCTTGCTGCTGCCTCCATCACCATACTACTCACCAACTGAAATTTCAACACTACAGTCTTCTTTGACCCAGTTGGAGGAGACCCAAATCTATAGCAACCCCTCTTCTGACTCTTTGGCCACCTAGAAGTCTATTTTTTTATTTTTATTCTATTTTTTTCCTTCCCAGCCTCAGGATTATCTCACATGTGGTAGTGTACTACACAGGCAAAGAGCAACTGTTTGGCTACATAGAAATACTGTGATTAATTCTAGCAATTGGATTCCTTGGCTTTGTGGTATGCACCCATCACAGTACAGTTGGTATGAACATACATCTGAGCACCCTTCCCATCAACCACTGTCATTATCGCAACCAGCACTGAAGCCTTCAGCTGATTCACCACCCTGCACAGAGGGACAAGTATATGACACTCTCCCATACTATGAGACCTAAGATCATCTTCCTTCTTGTTATCTGAAGCTTAACACGTTTTGTACTTCCCAACCCCTTACTAGATATTGCCCTGCATAGTATGCACTATGTAGTAGCGCACTTCCATTATGTCCTTTCAATAGGAATAGTTTTCACCATCCTAGCAGGATTTACTCACTGGTTCCACCCTGTTTACAGGCTTCATCCTTCAACCAGATACTCAAGTGTGCTACAGTCTAATATTTGCAGGACTCAACCTTCTTCCCGCAATATTTCTTAAGCCCAAGAGAAATATCCCAGCAAACCTACAACTACCCTGACATTGAGACACAGTCCTCCATGTAATCCTTAATTTTACTATTGTAATCACGGTGTGATTCAGTAAGCATGAAGTAACATAGCTAGGACTAATCACTACTAACATTGAATAAATCCATGGTTGCCCAGCGTCATTTCATACCTTTGAAGAACCAGCCTTTGTTCACTTCAAGAAAGGAAGGTAACAAACCCTCACATGCTGGTGGTTTTGGGCCCACCACAAACCACTTCGTGCTGCTTTCTTTTGATGCTAATAACCAATTACATAGGCATGTCAAGACTACGTCACAATGCAAGGGATATGAAAAATAACAAGAAGGGGTATTCTACAGGTACATTGGCAGGAGGAGACAGAGCAAGGAGAGCGTTCCCCCTCTCATGAATGAGGACAGAACGGGCTTCCTCAGATGAGAAAAAAGCTGAGGTACTTAATAAGTGCTTTGCCTCTGTCTCCACTAGTGGAGAGGCTCCCCACGTCTGCCAGGACCCTCAACTTCAACATGTGGGTGAGAGGAGCGGATTCCGTCCCACTGTAACAAGTCCAAGACCTCCTCATGAAACTGAATGTATGCACGTCCATGGGGCTGGATAATATGCGTCCCAGGGTTCTGAGAGAGAGAGCTGATGTGGTTGCCAAGCCGCTCTCCATCGAATTTGAAAAAGCATGGCTGTCCGATGAAGTCCCCGGTGACTGGAGAAAGAGAAACATCACTCCCATTTTTTGGAAAGGGACAAAGGATGATCCAGGGACCTACAGGCCGGTGAGCCTCACCTCTGTGCCTGGGAAGAGCACAGGAGCAGATGCTCCTGGTTACCCTGTTAAGGCACACAGGAGATGAAGAGGTGATCCAAGGCAGGCAGCATGGCTTCACCAAGGGCAGATCTTGCCTGACCAATCTGGTGGCCTTCTATGATGGAGTGACAGCATCAGTGGACAGGGGAAGGGCAACAGATGTCATCTGCCTGGACTTCTGCAAAGCCTTTGCCATGGTCCCTCACCACATCCTTCTCTCTAAATTAGAGAGGTACGGATTTGGAAAAAAATGGACTGGTTTCATGGATTAAGAACCAGTTGGCTGGTCACAGCTGACTCACTGGTTGTGATCATTGGTTCTGTGTCAGGGTGGAGGCCAGTCACAAGTGGTGTCCCCCAAGGGTCGGTCTGGGACCGGTGCTCTTCAACATCTTTATCAGTGATGTAGACGATGGAATCACATGCATCCTCAGCATGTTTGCAGATGACACCAAGCTGAGCGGTGCAGTCAATACACTGGAGGAAAGCGAAACCATCCAGAGGGACCTGGACAGGCTGGAGAAACAGGCCATGTGAACCTAATGAGGTTCAACGAGGCCAAGTGCAAGGTGTTGCACTTGGGTTGGGGCAATCCCAAGTATACAAACTGGAGGAAGAACTCCTTGAGAGCAGCCCTGTGGAGAGGGACGCACAGGTCCTGGTGGACGAGAAGCTGGACATGAGCCAGCAGTGCGCGCTAGCAGCCCAGGCAGCCAACTATATCCTGAGCTGCATTAGAAAAAAAAGGGGGTGGCCAGCAGGGAGAGGGAGGTGATTGTCCCGCTCTACTCAGCTCATGTGAGGACCCATCTGGAGTGCTGCGTCCAGCCCCAGGGCCCCCAGCACAAGAAAGACCTGGAGCTCTTGGAACAAGTGCAGAGGAGGGCCACTAAGATGCTCAGAGGGCTGGAGCACCTCTCCTATGAAGAAAGGTTGAGGGAACTGGGCTTGTTTAGTTTGGAGAAGAGAAGGCTCCAGGGAGACCTCATTGTGGCCTTCCAATACTTGAAGGGAGCGTATAAACAGGAGGGGGATTGATTGTTTGTGAGGGTGGATAGCAATAGGACAAGGGGGAATGGTTTTAAGCTGAGACAGGGGAGATTTAGGTTAGATATTAGGAGGAAGTTTTTCCACACAGAGGGTGGTGACGCACTGGAACAGGTTGCCCAGAGAGGCTGTGGATGCCCCATCCCTGGAGGCATTCAAGGCCAGACTGGATGTGGCTCTGGGCAGCCTGGTCTAGTGGTTGGCAACCCTGCACTTGGCAGGGGGCTTGAGACTCTATGATCTTTGAGGTCCTTTTGAACTCAGGCCATTACGATTTAAACTTTGTCCTCTTTATGCAGAGAATCATTCTCATTCCAAGATGGGATTTCAAGATGCTTCACCCACTACAACTCATTCAGTTTCACAACCATGCTGTTAGTCACCATAGCTGTAGGCTTAGTACTTTATTTCCTAGCCCATTTTACTGATGGAAGAAACAGTCAACACTGTCAATGCTCAAGAAATTTGAGTTACCTAAAACATCCTACTGATCATCATATTAATCCTGCTCACTCTTCTCTCCCTGCAAATCCTTTACATGTTAGGCGAGATTGATGAACCAGACCTCAACTTAAGTGTTATTTGACACCAAGGGTACTCAGCTTATGAGTACTGAGTTCCAAGACCAATTTGATTAGTATATAATACCAGCGAGACCTATCTAAGGACACTTTGGATTGCTGGAAGTTGACCATTAATCCTTTCGTAGTTTCAGCTGGGACAGAATTGTTTTCTTGAGATTGTCTGCTATGATGCTGTGTTTTTGTTCTCTTAGAACAAAATGGACAATGTGGACAACACACCAATTACTGTAGTTGCCTGTTAACCAGTGTTGTATAGAGCCAAGGTCCCAAGGAGCTGGGAAGGAACAGAATTAGAACAACTGACCTATGCCAGCCAAGGTGATATTCCATACCAGGAAGGAGTTTTCATGGAAGTGGGAGTTCATCTAGCTTTCTGTTGCTTGGGGGATAGCCTGACACCAGCTAGGGGTGGTAAGCAATTGCTTATGACAAATACATATAAATAGAAAGTGATGCACAATTATCCTTTTTCCTATCTTATGGAATTTCTTTATCTCAAAGCAAGTTCACTGTGCACAGAGGTACTGCTATACCAGGATGGTGCACAGAGGGAGCAAGCTCTGGTTCTCACTCTTGAGCCCATTAAGACCGTTTCACATAGTTTAATACATCCTCAATGAGATGTATTAAACTATTTGCTCGGTTTAATAAACTATTTACTACTGAGGAAAAGAACAAATATGTATGTGTTCATAACAAATGATGCACAAGCAATTTCTTACAACCCCCAACTGATGCTGAGCTAGCTCCCAGACAGCAGAAGATTGCTAGATGAACTCCCATCCCCATCAAAACTCTTTCCCCTTGATGTCATATGGTGTGGAATATCCCTTTGGCCTCTTTGCTGTGAATGGCCTTGGCTTTGTACAACACTGCTTAGCAGGCATCTATGAACATCCATCTATTATCAACATTGCTTTTCCCTCTTAGAAAAAACAGAACATCATGCCAGACACTAAATAAACAATTGTTCCAGCTAAAACCAAGATACCCCCTCCTACTCCCATCACTAGTTAATCAATGAAGAGTCCACAGTTGCTGATGCAACTACCACTTATTCACATAATCACAAAACAACTCCAATAAACTAAGCCAGACACAAGTGAACACTAATACTAACATCAGTCATGATATTACTCCTCATAATCAACTTCTAGGGCATGTTCCTGTATACTTTCACCCCAACTACCCAATTACCAATTGAACATGGCCCTAGCCTTCCACCCACGACTGGCCACCCTACTGACAGGTCTGTGAAACCAACTGTCAGCCTCCTTCTGCCATTTACTTCCTGAGGGCACCCCCACACCGCTAATCCCAGCATTAACTGGGATCAAAGCTATCAGCCTACTGTTGCTAGGCATCCACCAACAGGAAGCCTTACTAATCCAAGTCATCTCCACAGCCACCACTGTCTTATTAACATTAACCCCAGTCTCTACTCTAATCCCACTTAGCAGTAGCCATGATCCAAACTTAAGTATTTTTTCTTCTACTAAGCCTATAGTTAGGAAATATAGTACACTCCTATAATATAGTCAGCGCAAGCCCGGGACTGATTCTGGGGGCAGACATCTCTGCTGACCACCCCCGGTCTAGTTATATAATTTCATTGTAAATCAACGTTATTGCCCATAGGCCTTCTCTCTGTAGTCTGAGAGATACTACAATCATGAGACATCTGACAAAGCAGTTTTTAAGGCCACCATAGCCCCAGTGGTCCAAAAAGGCTCATGATAAAGAGTACTCCTCTTCATCACCTCAGAAGCCACCGCCTCCTTCCTTGGATCCTTCTGAACATTATTTCAGTCAGGCTTTGTCCCCACCCCAGAGCTAGGAGGGCAAATACCCCCTAAGCTGAGCCACTTAATACCCGAGATGGGCCACCTCTAAGCACTGCAATCCTCCTAGCCTCATGTGTTACCGTAACATAAGCCCTTCACAGCGCCACAAAAGCTGCTCATGTGCTAACGCTAACCATCCTCCTTGGATTCTACATTGCAGTCCTCCAAACAACAGCACGTAATTAAGCTCCATTTTCAATCACTGATAGTACCTATGGCTCTACCTCTTTTGGCGCTACAGTATTCCATGGATTCAGTGTAATCATTGTACCTCCTTTCTGCAGTCTGCCTTCTATGACTATTGAATCTAAAGCGATCTTTATGGAGTTTTAAAGCAGCAGCCTCATACTGACATGTCATTAATGTCATCTGACTATTCTTCTACACAATATACTGATGAGGGTCTTCCTCTTAGAATATAAAAGGAACAATTGATTCTAATCTCTAGAATCTGGCTCTAAACCCAAAGAAGAGCAATGAACGCAAATTCACATTATGCCTCTTTTATGCAAGTACAGTACCAATCCTGCTAAGCTTCTGACTTCCCTGAATAAGCCCAGATTCAGAAAATAATTTGTCACTTTGAGTGCAGTTTTGGTCCTCTAAGATTGCCCAGCATCATTCTCAATCCATTTTTTTTCACCCCCTCTGTAGCCATCTTTATTCCCACTATTCAGCCTAGAAACTGCACTCCTTCACCCCATCCCATGGGCTATCCAACTCCCAACCCCCGAAACCAGTCTCACCTGAGCTGTTGTAATTTCTCTACTCATATTTGGAATTATCTATGAATGCAAAAATGCCTGCAATGAACTGAATAACAGCAAGTTAGACTAAGTAAGACTGCTGGTCTCAGCCCAGAAAGTTATAGGGTTATCTATAACTTTATCACTCCTACACTTCAGTTTCTTTTCTACATTCACATGCAGTGGCCTAGGGTTGGCATTCCAACAAACCCACCTAATCCCTGCCCTACCGTGCCTGGAAAGCATGTTATCCATGCACATTCCCCTTTCACTCTGACCAGTTGAAAACCACCCCACCACTCACCCGTGTACCAGTACTAATACTAGACTTTTCAGCATGTGAAGCAGGCACTGGCCTAACCCTACTGGGATGCTCCACATAAACACATGGCTCTGACCACATACATAGCCTCCACCTCTTATGAGAAAAATCCTCCTTTCAACATCCATACTTCTCCTAGTAGCACTCCTCTTCCCCTCAAGTTCGTTTGAGCCAGCAACACCACACGTAGTTTCTTAATAGCCATATTTCTTATGGATGAGGATTACAAATACATAGTGAAGCTGTGAAGGGAGACAGTTTGGAAGGCCGAAGCCCAGCTAGAACTCAACTTGGCCACTAAGGTGAAAGACAGCAATAAGAATTTCTATAAATACATCAATGGTAAGAGGAGGGCTACTCACCATCGCCATCCCTCGCTGGTCACCGTGTTTCTCTCTGTGTCCAAGGATCAGGGTAAGGCTGAGGTACTTAAGGCCTTCTTTGCCCCAGTTGCTCCCTGAGCACACAGCCCCTTGTGCTGGAAGATAGGGACGGGGAACAGAATAGACCCTATATAATCCATGACGAGATGGTTTTGGACCTGCTCTGGAAGCCAGACACAAGTCCTTGGGGCCAGATGGGTTGCACTCTAGAGTGCTGAGGGAGTTGGCAGATGTGGTTGCCAAGCCACTCTCCATCATCCTTCAACAGTCCTGGGTAACCAGGGATGCCTCCCTCGGTGGACTGGAAACTTGTAAATGAGACGCCCATCTTCAAAAAGTGCCAAAAAGATGATCCTGGTAGCTACAGGCCTATCAGGATCACCTCAGTGCCAGGGAAGATTATGGAACAGATAACGTCAGGAGCCATCATGGATCAACCTTGACAGGGTCCCTCATCACATCCTTCTCTCCAAATTAGAGAGGTATGGATTTGAAGGATGGACTGTTCGGTGGGTTAAGAACTGGTTGGCTGGTCACAGCCAAAGGGTTGTGATAAATGGTTCTATGTCAGGGTGGAGGCCAGTCACAAGTGGTGTCCCCAAGGCTCGGTCCTGGGACTGGTGCTCTTCAATGTCTTTATCAACGACATAGACGATGGAATCAAGTGCACCCTCAGCAAGTTTGCAGATGACACCAAGCTGAGCGGTGCAGTCGATACACTGGAAGGAAGGGAAGCCATCCAGAGGGACCTGGACAGGCTGGAGAAATGGGCCATGTGAACCTAATGAGGTTCAACGAGGCCAAGTGCAAGGTGTTGCACTTGGGTTGGGGCAATCCCAAGTATACAAACTGGAGGAAGAACTCCTTGAGAGCAGCCCTGTGGAGAGGGACGCACAGGTCCTGGTGGACGAGAAGCTAGACATGAGCCAGCAGTGCGCGCTAGCAGCCCAGGCAGCCAACTATATCCTGAGCTGCATTAAAAAAAAAAGGGGGTGGCCAGCAGGGAGAGGGAGGTGATTGTCCCGCTCTACTCAGCTCATGTGAGGACCCATCTGGAGTGCTGCGTCCAGCCCCAGGGCCCCCAGCACAAGAAAGACCTGGAGCTCTTGGAACAAGTGCAGAGGAGGGCCACTAAGATGCTCAGAGGGCTGGAGCACCTCTCCTATGAAGAAAGGTTGAGGGAACTGGGCTTGTTTAGTTTGGAGAAGAGAAGGCTCCAGGGAGACCTCATTGTGGCCTTCCAATACTTGAAGGGAGCGTATAAACAGGAGGGGGATTGATTGTTTGTGAGGGTGGATAGCAATAGGACAAGGGGGAATGGTTTTAAGCTGAGACAGGGGAGATTTAGGTTAGATATTAGGAGGAAGTTTTTCCACACAGAGGGTGGTGACACACTGGAACAGGTTGCCCAGAGAGGCTGTGGATGCCCCATCCCTGGAGGCATTCAAGGCCAGACTGGATGTGGCTCTGGGCAGCCTGGTCTAGTGGTTGGCAACCCTGCACTTGGCAGGGGGCTTGAGACTCTATGATCTTTGAGGTCCTTTTCTACCCAGGCCATTCTATGATTCTATGAACTAAAGGTCAACCAAGGGATCAGGCCCAGTTGGCATGATCCTGCTTGACAAACTTGATTTTGTTCTATGACAAGGTGATCCACTTAGTGGATGAAGGTAAGGCTGTCGATGTGGTCTACCTGGACTGAAGTAAAGCCTTTGACACTGTCCCCCACAACATCCTCATGGAGAAGCTGGCTGCCCATGGTTTGGATGGGCATATGCTCTGCCAGGTGAAAGACTGGCTGGCTGGCCCCATAGAGTTTTGGTTAGTCGAGTTAAATCCAGTTGGCGGCCAGTCACAAGTGGTGTCGCCCAGGGTTCAGTACTGGGGCCACTCCTATTTAACATCTTTAGGATGTATCTTGATGAGGGGATTGAGTGCACCCTCAGTAAGTTTGCAGCTGACACCAAGTTGGGTGAGAGTGTTGATCTGCCAGAGGGTAGAAAGGCACTACAGAGGGACCTGGGTAGACTGCATCGATGAGCCAAGGTAAACCGCATGAGTTTCAGTAAGGCAAATGTCAGGTCCTGCATTTTGGTCACAACAATCCCAAGCAACCCTACAGGCCTGGGGACAAGTAGCTGGAAAGCTGCCTGACAGAAAGGGACCTTGGTGTGCTGATGGACAGTCGGCTGAATATGAGCCAGCAGTGTGACCAGGAAGGCCAATGGCATTCTGGCTTGTATCAGGAATGGTGTGGTGAGCAGGACTAGGGAAGTCATCCTGCCCCTGTACTCGGCATTGGTGAGGCCTCACCTTGAATATCGTATTCAGTTTTGGGCACCTCAGTACAGAAAGGACATGGAGGTGCTGGAGCAGGTCCAAAGAAGAGCAACAAGACTTGTCAAGGGCTTGGAGAATACGCCCTATGAGGAGCGACTAAAGGAACTGGGGCTGTTTAGTCTAGGGAAGAGGAGGCTGAGGGGAGACCTCATTGCTGTCTTCAAATATCTGAAAGGTGATTGCAGTAAGAGTGGGGTTGGTCTCTTCTCACTGGTAACAGGACAAGGGGAAATGGCCTCAAGTTGCACCAGGGATGGTTTAGGTTACATATCAGGAAAAACTTTACAGAAAGGGTTCTTAAGCACTGGAACAGGCTCCCTAGGGAGGTGGTTGAGTCACCATCCCTGAATGTGTTTAAAAACTGTTTGGAGGTGGTGCTCAGGGACATGATTTAGCAGTGGGTTGTTAGGGTAGTATGGTTAGGTTGCAGTTGGACTTGATCTTTAAAGTCTTTTCCAGCCTGAGCCTTTCTAGGATTCTAAGATTCCAATAGCCACCATTAACCTATGATGACATACCCCAATATGTTACCTTTTAGGAAGCCTAACCCTCTGAGCAGGTATTGACCAAGTCTCATCCCCATTTCTAGTATTACCTTTCTGACTCCTCCCACTTATAGTTATGAGTGGAAGTTACCTACATCAACCCTTCACACATAAATAGATGTTTATTTCAACCCTAATTATAATCCAACTGTTCCTCCTAACATTCTCAACCATAGAACTTGTATTATCTCATTTAAAGTAACCCTAATACTCATGACATGATCAAGGAGCTAAGCATAGCACCTAAATACTGGCATCTAGCAACCATCCTACATTCTAATCATCCCACTACTGTTTCTAATCACAGTCCTACACCTGCACACAAAATCCAGCACTCTACCCCTACCAACTCTCAAACCTGCCCTCTGCCCTCACAGCCTCATGAACAGGCCTACTATTAAGCCTGGACATCCTGATGACTTTCATAGTAAAAGCCCTCCTATATGGCCTCTATGTATGCCTCCCAGAAGCCCACATAGAAAACCCCCATTGCAGGCTCAATGCTGCTTGCTGCCATTAAAGCTAGTAGGAATATAGTGTTATAGAAGTCATCCTTCTGATTGACCTCCTGTCAAACCACCTACATTACCCTTTCCTTACTCTGGCCCTATGGAGGGCATTACTAACTAGCTCAATTTGCCTATGCCAAACAGACCTAAAATCCCTTATTGCTTACTCATCTGTCAGTCATAGATGCAAGCGTAATTCAAATCCACTCATGATGATTCTCAGAGGCAGTAATGCTTATCTCCCATGGACTTACCTCCTCGATACTATTCTGCCTATCTAATACCTGCTCTGACAGAACGTACAGCCAAATACTCATTCTAGCACTCATAATCACACAGTGATTTCCAGCTAACCTAACAAGCTTAGTTGGACCCCAAGCAGCATACCTAGTATGAGAACTAAGTATCATAACTGCCTTGTTCAACTGATTTAACAATTATTTCAACTGGAGTCAAAACCCTCTGTACTGCCTCTTACACCTTATGTGCACTATTAATAACTCAGTGAGGCACCTTGCCAACCCCCATCACACCTATTCAAAACCTTAAACAAGAGAGCACCTTATAATCCTACACACTGTTCCTCTACCATCCCTAATTCCTAAACTAGAACTGAGATCCAGGAGTCCTTTATGCAATCTAAGCATTAGGTCATGATTCCAAGAAAAGTTAATCATGTTTACCTTCTGAGGAGTAATCTAAACAAGCAAGACCTAGTAATTCCTGCATTGAGCAGAAAGCCTTAACTCCCTTAATTTTTGAAGGGGGAAAGCAATGCAGTGGTTTAGGAACTGCTCATCTTGTTACTCCTTAACATCCTTACATTACTTACATGAATAACCCTCTTAACCCTAATTATAATGGCTCCGCTACTAAGAGCATTAAAAACACCTCAGTAACTATTACACTAGCTGTCAATAACTGCCTTCCTATCCAGCTTATCCTCAGCAACCACCTTCAGTTGTCCAGAAACAGGAAGATTACCCTGGCTGAAATAGCAAGTTCATTATCAACTTCAGAATTTAGGATCACTCACTTAGTCAGTCTTAATTATTTTAAGAACAAGTAAGTAACAAATAACATTAGTCCTGTAAACTAAAGACAGAAGACTACACCCCTCTGAGACTAACCTTTAGGAAAAGAACACTCAAACCTTTATCTCCAGCTCCCTAGCAAGCTGTTCTCAGAAACACATCCATTGCTTGAATTGTTGATCCACTCCCTCCCACAGGCAACCCCCACATGAACTCTAGAGCAATAAAGTTGTTGATCCCCACCCAGGCACCAGGAACAACTCCACCCCAGAAAAGTAAAACATATTAACCCCACTGAAGTTCAGTTGTTACAAAAGATACCCCCTTACTAAAAGGGATAGCCACCTTAGTCTTTCAGGAGACTAAAAAAGCCCTAAAAAAAAGTGGTTTTCAACAAAAACCACTGAAGCAAAGCCTAACCCATACTCTGCCATCTAACAATCTTCTTGAGCCCCAGGAAGAAAAGTCCACTCATAAAGGCACCGAGTGAACAAAAGCCACCAACATACCCTCCAGGAACATCATAAATAACACATAAAAAAGACATAAAAAGAGATTTTCCATCCCTCCACAACCACCCACACTCAGCTGCAGACACCAGCGTCAACCCCACAATGACATACCGGATACTTGAGAATCAAGAAGCACCAGCTGTCTTCAGAAGTGACTATTCCCTGAAGGCATCCCCTTCCTTCAATCTCCACAAACCTCACACAGTGCTGCCTCCTCAACCTTGACCTGCCTTTTTATACTGTCTCCAATCACAGCTTGCCCAATGAGGCAATCAGCCACATCCAATAAGAAGTGGGAGAGCTTCTCTTGCTCCTATTTACTCTAGAAGCTAGTGATAATTGTGCTGCAGCTGTAGGTCTTTCTACAGCAAAGCACATAGTAAAGCACTACTAGGCAAGTAACAAGTGCTGGAGAGGTTTCCCCCCAGAGTACTCTGTCAAGATGTGGCATTCTCTGTATGGGAGAGACGTGGACCTGTTGGAGCACGTCCAGAGGAGGGCTATAGAAATGATCCAAGGGGCAAAACACCCCCCCCCACCCCCCATAAGGACAGGCCGAGAGCTGGGGCTGTTCAGCCCAGAGAAGAGAAGGCTTGGGGAAGACCTAGAGCTGCCTTTCAGTATCCAAAGAGGAGCTGTAAGAAGGAAGGGGACAGACTCTTTAGCAGGGTCTGTTGTGGTAGGACAAGGGGAAATGATTTCAAACTAGAAGAGGGCAGATTTAGATTGTATATAAGGAAAAAGATTTTTACTGTAAGAGTGGTGAGGCACCGACACATGTTGCTCAGACGTGGTGGATGCCCCATCTTCAGTGCCATTCCTGATCAGACTTGCCACCCTCCTCCTTCAGCTGTGGACCCCAGTAGCCAGAAAACCAGGGGCACAACCTGGCAAGTGCTTGTTGTGTGCCCTTACAGTTTCCCAGACAGGGCAGGACTGAGAGGCTCACCGAGGAATTCTATCTCCCACAGTGCAGATAAGCCGAAGCTATCATAAAGGAAGAAGTAAGCATTCCAGATTGTTAATCTTTAGAAGAAAACAGAATAAATCCTTTCAGGAGCAGAGACCTATTTCAGTGATCCTTCACACCAGCTTGACCGTTCCCCAGAGAACTCTGAGTTTTATTAGCGGCTCTAATTCAAATATGAGAAGTATCAGAATTTGTGCCATGTTACAACACAATGTTTTCATGACTTTTCAAGGAATGTGTTGCAATTGCCGTAACTTTTCAATACTGTAATGTTTTGAAACTTTTGAATAACAAACTTGACAAGAAATGTGACTTTTACTGGATTAGAGACTACAGACTCATGAGGTGTACTGCTCCATGAGGTGTAAATGGGATCAGATCTGTAAGTGATTTTCACACTCTTCAAACAGTTAGCCAAAGAAGGATATTGTTTAATTCCACTTATAGCTAGAATATGTAATTTTATTTCAAGTTAATAGCATTTCCTGAAATATTTTACTTTGGAACAATTTGAAAGCTCATCAGCTTTTCTCATTCTTTTTGGCTGGCTGATTGCTTTTTCCATATGGCTCCAATCATTAGCAGCATTTTGTGTTCAGTCCACGCTATATACCCATTACACTGCATTGGCATGCTTCTCAGTCTGTTTATCCTTCTGCATGCAATAAAACAGGTGCACATATAGACCTTCATTAACATTTTGATGGACTATGATATGTTGTTCTTTAGCATTAGAACTGTTTTTCTGTCTCAGTTTCCTCATTACTGCAGTTACACAGCTGTAATAGGTCTGGCGTTTTTCATGATGTTACTTAACCACAAAGTGAATCTCAAGCAGCCTTAGGTGAAAAACTTGATTTAAACTTTTTTTGCATACTAAAATATATACACCAAATGTCAATTCTCAGCAATGAGATACTGACCTATGTAGCTTTCTGCTCTGGCCTGGGAGGGCCATGCCAATGTATCACCTATCATTTCCAACTCTAATTCATCAGAAATCAGTCGTGAAAAAAGATGCAGATACCCAATCCCAAAGCTGCGTGAATGAAAACCCCATTTTATCCAGCTAGCCTCATAAAAATTACAGGAATTGTTTTTAGTATCCTTATGTGTAGTCTTATGTCATTAAAGAAAAACGTTAAAACCTGTCTACGTAGCTTGTGCAGAATTCTGGATCCAGCCCTTTTAATATACATTTCAGATGTGTTCTGTCAGCTGCAGTTTACACTTGGTTCATCGGTGTCATAACTGAGGAAATGTTAATTCAAATTTTTTTCCCAGTGCTTAATAATGTCCTCATTCTCTCTCTTGGTCCCTTCCCTAAAGATCTTACATCATATATTCTTTTTATATATGAGGCAGTTAGTGAATAATAAAGTAATACTTTGACAGGTACAGTTAAAAGATCAAGAGGTGCTAGAATTTTGCACAGGCAAAAATATATTCTTGAGGCTAATGTATAACCATGTTGAAAAGGAATAATTTTCTGCCAATTTAATACAAGAATAGCAGATAGATAGTAATGCAGTTTAGACAGACTTCTCAAGTAGAGCAGGAGGTTGTTCGTTCTTACGTGGCAGGCTGTGTCATGCCCAAGCCTGAATATACTGCATAAATGTTGTAAACTGGAAGCGTATCTCAGAGAAGCAGCTAGATGATGAATCATCTAGTTGGAGAGGTCCCAAGCCACCATTTATCTTTATTTACCTACATTTTCTTCCAGACATTTGGTGCTTTTACCTCTGCTGAGAAAACTTAATTACGTGCGATCTTTTTTTCTTCCTTTGTAGTATGTTAACAGGAAGGGACTTTTCTGAGATCAAAAAGGATGTAGCAGTCAAGGGGGAACTGATGTCTCCGAGAGGGAACTTCTCTTCTGCAACCACAGAATTAGAGAAATGTCCATAAGAAAAGAGAGAAAATATATACATTTTATTCAATTATGTAATGATAAGCTATTGATTTAGTATCCGTCTTCTAATTTGGGTTATTTCTTTGTTTGGGTCCCAAGAGACTTTGGGAGAATAACTTAAGTTTGTGGCTGTATTTATCCAAATTTGTAGCAGCATTGCCTGAACAGTTTGATACAGGCACTGGGAAATGCTCCTGCATAACAAAGGGTGTGGTAAGTTACCTGGTGGGGTGGCACAGAGTACCAAATTAAGGCAGGGAAAGACATTTTGTCCATAAAAAACAAACAAACAAACAAACAAAAAAACACCACAGGTGGATTCCCAAATAATCTTAATGGATTTATGGATGACATCAGAAGTTAGCAGGTGTTCAATAAGAAGAAGATACCTTAGCTTATCCTGTAAATCGGGGAGCCCTGTGGTCCCGAGGGCACTGCTTGTGAGGTGGGGCGCAAGTCAAAATTATAACTTCAACTTTTCTCTCAGTGCTCCTCAATACTTAATCCTGAATTTAAACAGATTGATTCCTCTGAATGATTAAAAACAAAGTAGTCAGCTGCGTGTCTCAGAACAAAATACTGTCAAAACAGAACTACGGGATCTGTTGCTCCTTGTGGCATATCTGGAATGGCAATATTTCACGTACAGCTCAGTAGTGTATGGCCCTTCAATTCTAACCCCTCAAATGGGGAACACCGCTTTGTAAACCCATTCAGTTATTCTGAGAACAGAATATATCCCTTTAGGAACAATTTTAATAAAACTGAAATCATTTTTTTTCCTTTTTAGCTGATAGCACTTCATTCCCCTAAGGTACAACTGAAGTTAAGAAAGTCTCTTGTTCCTAGCTCTCACGCTCCAGAAGACTGCCATTAAAATGCAGCACATTGTCCTCTAAATCTGTAACTGAAAGAACTTTTGATGCACTAAAAATGAAGCTCAGGTAGACAACAAAATCTGAGGGGAATTGGCAAAAGGGAGGGGAAAAAATAAAAGGTTGGTCTGTTTCCTGCATACTGGTAAAGCCAAGAACAAACAATTGGTACTGAGTGAGTGCACTAATTACAGCTAATTTAGATTGTGTCCTGTGCTGTGTATGAGGCTAGCTATGTACAGGCAGTGGTGAGTCAAGAATTTTTGGGCAAGAGCGATCCTGGTGAAATCGAGTATCACATCTCTTTTGGAGTCAGATTCTTAATGACAGAGTTAAGAACTACAGTGAGATGTAGAGACTCATCTCTATTCTTTAATATGCATTTTGATGTACTGAATGAAAACAAGTGCTTGACAGAGTGTGTCAGTGCTAAACTTGGAAATGGTCTAGAAGAGAGCCTGTAGTTGTCCTTACACGTTTCATTTCAGAGGATTATGTTCTTTCCACTGCTCTTTTCCCACTTGGCAAGCTGGTCAATATTTAATGATTAAGATGATTGATTTTATATACAGAAAAAAAAACACATATTGAGATTTAAACTTTATTTTCCACCTTTGCTAAGTGATAAATGACTTTCTATCATCACATTAAGGTTTATGTTCCCAGCGGATTTACTTGTTGACTTTATGACTATTGCAACATCTGGTTTTTAGTTCTCTGAGTTGAGCATAGAAAAAAGTTTCGAGTAGCTGTGCGCTCTCGATAGCGCAGAAGAGGAGCTAAACTCTTCAGCGTGAGATCCAGAACCAACAAAGTGAACTAGCCATGATACAGCTTGCAAGATGAGAGAAGATCTTTTGCATACTCCAAGCCTTGTCTTACTTATCAATGACAGGGGATTGAAAGTCAGTCTCCCATATCCTGGAAGAGTGGATTTCAGGTTTTGTGGCTTGATTTCCGGAACTTAGATAAAAGTAAGGCCCGTATATGTCAGTACAATGGCAGCCCATGTATCCAAGTGTCAAGGTTGTCTCCAGGTCGCCCTCCTGTTCCTGTGGAGCCCTGCAGGCTTTACATGGAGGAAGATCATTTTGTGTCTCTGTGGAGAATTAATTACCAGAATAAAAAGAAAGGTTTTGCTCATTTCCAGTAAATATATTTGAATAATAATTCAGTGAGGCCTCAGTGAAATTGTTTGGTGGAACCTCAGGAAATCCTTTTCTAAAATGAAACACTGAACAAAAGCACTTAACATGCATATTTTGAGTGAGTATATTATGGAAGCTTGCATAAATTACCACAAAGAAACTTTCAGAATTTATTTTAAAATAGTAGCAAACCATTCTAGTTGATGAGCAAAGCCTACGAGAAATCTTTCCAAATGCTGCCAGCCCACTTATACGCTGTGTTTATTTACATGAGAATACAATGGGAATGTGCATTTGTATATGCAAAGAAAACTAAAACTTGCTGAGGAGTGTTATTAGTGTGTTTATAGCCAGCGAGTGACATCTTATCCCATGCAATTATTGGAATCCACTGAAATCCTGACATGTTTACAGTTCGTGTTATCTGGGGGCCGGGCAAGTCAATAGCTGTGGCTAATAACATCAGAGCCATTCATCAGTGTACAAGCAGTCATCTTCAGCTCCGCAAAGGAAGAGATTTTGCTCCATATTCACAAGCTGCGTGAAAAGAAAATAATTATGGTTTCCTATTATCAGACAGATGCACATAGTATTGTTGGTGTCTGGCAATGGCTGTTTAGCAGCAGGCTGTCCATCACTTCTTCATGGCATTTATTAAGTGTTTTGTCAGACTGCATTGTGTTGTGGCCACGTAAGGCTCATCCATTCTGGATTTCCAGCTGCAAGTCACAGATACAATAAAGAAAGGAAAATATTCTGCAGTGAAGTGGCTACAAGCCCTAAAGAAATGTGGCACATTAATTTCTGAGCTGTGAAAGAATATAATCCCAGCAAATCTACATTTCTAATTCAAGGATCCTGAGGAAGAAAAGAGAGAGCCAGTTCTCAGAAATGTCTCTTCACTTTGCACGTCACTTCTGACTGAGTTTTTCTCCATCTCTTTCTTGTCTATGGAAGCAGGCTCAGTCTTTAGAGGCCAGCACTTGTGAATTAGTTTATGCATTTTTACAAGAAATGTCCTAGAAATATTTTATGTACCAGGCAAAAGTAGCGATGGACACACATAGATAAGTAGATACATTCTATCTGACAAAAGTCCTGAAGAAAAATGTGAGTAATTCATGGCTTTTTTTGTTCTTAAACCGATGGGTGATAGTGAGAAATAAGTTTAATTTCATTTTCTTGAGAAACTCAAACACCTCAGATTAAAAATCCATTTTAAACAGGATGCGTCTGAAGCCTTATTTGCAATACTGCCATTGAGCTCTCAGCTGCCTCATTAGACACCAGGTTTATTCCAGTGTGTATGATACACAGCCATGAGAAAAGGTGTTTACTTCCCATTTCAAAGTGTGGGGACAGTGAAAATGAAGGCTATCACTGTGAATGAACATAACTTTTCCTCTCTCTATCCCAAAGACTTGCAACATGCCAGGAGCCTGCAGCATTATGCTGGGCAAGGTCTTGGTTTTCCACGCTGTGTAGATCAAAGCAGGGATGTACCAGAAAGAGCAGGCTGCTTTCATCTTTACAATATGGGCTGTGCAATTGTCCCAGGCCTTTTTACATCCAGTCTATACAATTTCTTCTGACATGAGGCCAAACCAAGAAGGTTTCTGAAGCACAGGGAAAAAAAAAATCTTGTTTAAAAAATAAAACACAACAGCAACAATAACAACAACAAAAAAAATGACAAGAAAACAGAATTAGCTGTTTTTCCTCTTGATTTCCCCTTTACTGAGCTGCTTGTCGCTGTACTGCATGGCAGGTTTTCCTCAGACAATATAATTTCCATACTTACTTCTGAAGTTTGCCATTCATTATTGGTTTACAGTGGATTATTGCAATACAAATGCAAGTATTCAACAAAAGCAACAAGTTCATCCAAAATATTGTAGTTAAATAATGTTTCTCACTGACAAATATTCAGATTACATATTTATAATCAATTTGACTTAATGCTTTCCCGGAACCAGTGTGAATCAAAACATAATTACATACTATACAGGCTTCTGGGCAGCTATAACTATATTCACTTGCTAAGTGTAAACCCATAAAAGAAAAACAACACTGTCTTTGCAGTTTGAGTTGATTATGAGACCACAAACATATTCTGAAAGCTTCTCAGAATGATTCTTCTTTTCCTAGGCATTAAATGTGAACCGTAATCTAGGCATTGAAAACAGTCTGTTGTGCATGACAATGAAAGCAGAGTTATTCTGTTGGCTTACTGAGGTTCACTTGTCAGAAAAGAGCACAGGAGAAAGAGTTCTGTGATAGGTGCACCATGAAGAAACAGATACAAAATTCCCGCTCAAAATGCCAAAAAAGAGTATTAATGTAGCAACGTTACTTAACGCATGGGTGTTAAATGGCACGGGATTTATTCTTCTTTATCCCCAGAAACATGAAGTCTCCAGAGCTCAATTAAGATATTCAGATAATTCTTTATTGCTTTGCAAAAATTAATCCCCATTTTTCCTCATTTCAGCTTAATAGTCAACTTCAATCTTACCTTTTTATTTGTTTTGATTTAAATTAGAAGAAAATGGAGATTCAAAAAAATCAACTCATTAATAAGGACCTGTTTTAAGCAGAGCAGTGGAGAACTGACATTCTTTCCATAATACACTTCAAGCAGTATTGACAGTTTTTCAGTACAGAGGAAAACTTGGGAAATAATAGTATCTGTCAACTGATTCTCAGTCAGAAATGAGGAAAGTTGGAAAGAGAATCACACCAAGAGGAAAAAGTAATAAATACTAGATCACATGCATCCAGAAATGTGTCAAATTTATACTTCCACTTTTGCCAAGGTGTGATTTATAATGCAAGATCTGCCACTCAATCATACGATATCATCTATATATAAAAATACATACCTATATCTATCGATCTATCTATCAGTGGATATGAGATCATAGCCTGCTCCATCGCTGTTATCAAAAGAAATCCAGCTGCAGTTGGACCAAAGCACATTAATCATTCATGCTCAGGTACAGATCAATATGTTGTGAAACACTTTCATCTTTTCCTTAGAAATAATGTTCAGATATCTCTCAGCCTGCCTGATGTCTGCAAAATCTCCTAAGATACTAGTAAAAATTAGTCTTGGTCCACTTTGATTTCAATGCATGATGTACAATATAATAACATTATCCACTGACAACACTGTATGAAGTGTTTGCTTACTAATTATGCATGGAAACATGACACCTGTGAAAGCAGCGATAAAGCTCCAGCAGCCCAAGACTGACATGCAGGAGCACAGGGTGCTCCCAAGGATGCAGGCTACATCTTGACTACTGTGTTTGCAACTCACGTGAGGAGTCTGGAAATTGTAATATGATTAACAAATGTGAGGTGAAGCTTGAAATTTTAAAAGTCAAGTTACCTTCTTTTTCCCCACAGATACTGATTAAAAAAAAAAAAAACAACCAAGAACACTTAACTCCACGTATAACATTGGCAGTTTACTGGTGCTGTTAACGCCGTGTGGAACCAGTGCTATTCGGCATGCCTGAAAATCAAATCAGTCGTATTGATTGCCCACAAATTCTCTAGCAGACCCGCACACTCACAGCCTCTACACATAAATAAGTATTGTTTTTTGCCATTTAACAGGTATGAGAGTTGAAGAAACAGCAGACAGGAAACAACAAAATAAAACTGTGAAATGCATCTATTCTCACATGTTAATAAATAAATAATTTTTATGAAAAGTTTTGCCATATATTTTCCCAGATTCAAGGCATTATATCAGATCAAAATGAGAGAATGAACTCACTTCTATTCTCTGTTATCCTCCTGGATGGACGGTTTCCCTACCTTGTCAGCTTCGGTGTGCTACCTCTCTCCAGGCATGACCCTGCCAGGACCTCATACCCATTACTTCAGATATAAGCCTCATTTCCAAAGACTTCTTTTTACACTTTGTATCTGCCTTTGGGAGTAGGCATTCCCCAGCATTGCCTTGCAATGAGAAGGCCACTCAATTGCCGTGGAGCATCTTCTTGAAATCTCCAGCATCACAGCTCAGCCCAGCAGGAGCAAACATCTGTTGGATTCTTTGAAACTCTCCTTTGCTGAGAAGCTAGAGAAAAAGCCTCTGGGCTGCTGGGGTGGTATATCTGGCAAAGCTGATCGATAGTACAGATTTTCCTTTTCTTGCACTACAGCTTTTTAATCTGGTCTGTATACCACCATCCGGCCCCAAGTCCTGGCCATGTCTAAGGACTCCAAATAATTCAGTAACACAAATACCAAGAATACATGTAATAAATTAAACCCAGCCAAAAATAAATGCACAAAAGTGGGCAGGTGGAGGGAAGGGAAGAGCTCATGAGATTTTTCACATTCCAAAATGTCTTGCGTTAATGATTTGCTCTGCATGATATACCATGCATTAGAGTAGCAACTAATCCAGTGTGGACAGGTTTCATGACAAATTCAAATTGAACCATTAAATATTTTTCTATTAAAAATTATTACTGTAAATACCTCACAGTGGGCAAACTCTTTGATTTCTTGATCTTGTTACAAGTACACTCTTAGAAAAGTCCTCTCTTGGTAATACGTATTGATTTCAAAGCTCCATTTGCAAGAAGATGGATCCAAAATGTGCTAAAAAGTGCCATATTTTCTGGAGATAATGGAGAATGTTCTTTGACTAAAATTAGTTTTTTGCTGCTCTGTCATTACTCCCTTTTATATGTGCCCCATGGCACCTACTGTCAAACTAATATGGCCATTCACTGTTTCCTTGCTTAATTGTAAATTTGTAAATGAGATAATTTATTTTTATTACTGATCAATCAGGGAGAATTTATAGTTTGTATTCCCCTCACCATCCCCAAACACACTTACCCTCAGAGGTAAAATAACTTGAAGTGAGTATAAAAATTGAATTAAATCAATATGTTTTTATTCTGCTCTGGCTCTTTTTTCCACTGTTCCACAATTAAAATTCTATGAGGAATATAATATTGAAGAAATAAATCTTGCAGTGTTTAATCAGACTAGATTCAAGGAAATAAATCATGAAGAAAATGGTGATGCACCTTCCAATGAATGCATAAAGGAAGTGGTGAATCTTCAGATGAATGGATGGTTCTGTAAAAATGTTTTCCTTATTTTAATCTGTCAAAATTATGGCCATTTTCCCTTCATATTAGCCAGGTCGGTAATGAAGTATGCAAACTGGTGTACTCGGTACGCCTTGAACACAGTCAGTTGTGCGTATGGTTAAATTCCTTCTGGAGCCAATCCACAGAACTCACAGCCTACACCACTTATTACTTTCTACCTTGCTAGTATGGCTGTCAGTCGTGTATTCACACAACGCAGCACAAAAGCACACCTCTAAGATCTAATCTAAACACAGTTTACAACTGCTGGAGATCTGACTCTGAAAACAGCTTTATTTTCTCTTCCAGTTTCACTACATGGGTCCAGGCTGTCACTGAGTTCATAGGCTGCACAGGGAAGCTGAAGACCAGGAGGGAAAAGAAATACCTAATCTCATGGGGTGTTCACTGTGCCCTCAGGAGCACTTGTGAGACACATTCAGGACACACAGAGAGAGAGGTATTGATAGCAATGACACAGAATAATAACTTACGGGTTCTTTAGGCTCCTGTCCAGAAAAGCACTTAAGCCTCCTTAAACTATACACACCTGAGACACATGACTGAGTTCTTCGGATTCTCCTTTGTGTTTGTACTGAAATCCTCTCTACACTGAGATTTTAATCATTAGTCATCGCAAAGCAGACGAACAGTAAACATGAAAAGAGGAATCTGGAACAGGGAGACATCTGCAGAGTGATTACAACGTTCCTGTTTCCGTCCTTTGGCAGGACCAGAGCCTGAGGGAGCAATGGGTCTGCTATTGTGCTTCTATAATAAATGGGATAATATAATAAATACAATACTAAAACAGTGACAACGTAGGAGTCAAAAGCAGCAAACATAGTATCTGCATTTAGGAAGAAGGATGAGTGAAGAATTGTAGAATCATTAAGGCTGGAAAGACCACTCAGATCATCTAGTTCAGCCATAAACCCACCACCACCATACCAATAAATCATGTCGCTTAGTGCGACATCTACCCTTTTCTTGAACACCTGCAGGGATGGTGACTCCATCACCTCCCTGGGCAGCCTGTTCCAAGCTTCACCATCCTTTCTGAGAAGACATTTTTCCCAGTATCAAACCTGAACCTCCCCTGGGTCAGCTTAAAGTCATTACATCTTGTTCTGTCTCTAGTTACCTGGGAGAAGAGGCCAATCCCCACAGCTGTATTTGCCCTTGGTCTATTAGCCTGACTTTGATCCAGGAGTCTGAAAGAATAATAAAAACATGAAGGTAAATGGCAAATAGAAGAAAGGGCAAAAGGACTGGATGGAAAGAGATTCAGTCAGATGAACTTAAATCTGTTTTCACTATGCTAATTGAAGGAAATGTAGAAACTCATCTGCATCTGAACTTCATGGAGTATCTGATGTGAACCTACATGATGGTTTAAAAAAATATGCTGGAGAATATGGGAATTAACTAAGAAAATAAAAGGAATATGAAGAATAGCAAAAGATGAGGCATCAAAGGGAAAGTGTCAGATGAGAGTTTGAAACTAAGCTTTCCAAGGACTGTTTTCATGATGACCTAGTTATAATATGCCTTTTATTAATCTGTATTTACTCCATCAGCACAAAATAAGAGCACGTCTGAGATTTGCTGATGACACAAAGGTGGGAGGCACTGTCAATACTAACAACAATCACTGTGCTAAACTGACTGTAAAAATTACACAGCCTGAAGGAATGAGATTATAGATTTGGGGAGTAAAGTAGAAGTTCAAGCAGATGGTGATCAACAGTACATGCTTCTGCTGCAAAATGAGAGTTTATCAGTTAGAAATGACAAAGTGATAAAGATCTATGAACACTAGCTCAAGGAAGGTCTGCCGTAATATAGGATTATAGGATGTCACTGAGCCTCAACTTCATCAGCCACGAAAATGTCAACTTTCAGGAGACAAAGTGACAGAGAATGTGGGTGATATGTTCCATCATCTGCAACACAGGCTGTGTAAAGGTGAGTTTACAAGGAAAATTGGACAGAATAGAGATGTTAGAATGATCTGAGGAGTGAAGAACTCATCTGAAAATGGAAGACAGAAGGGCCTCCCTCCACACCTCCACAGGTCTAGCTTAGGAAAGCAGGAATGTATCAAAGAAGATATGATTATTGCCTATAGAAACAGCTAACATAAACATTAAAAAAATAAAAGAAACGCAAACACTTGTTAACCTAAAAAAACCCCATGCTATTAATTTAACAAAATAATATTATTTTTCTTATTGTTTTTAACCTGGAAATTTGTAAAAATAAAAACACCTAACTATCAAAGCAGAAAGACTCTTTCACGGGCTTACTATTGGAGGAAAAATAAAAAAGCACCACTGTAAAGTAGAAAAGAGACTGTTCGAGTTGTTTATAAAAAGGATTATATCACGTGGTTGTCTGGATTTAGGGATTTAAGAAGCTTGTGTTAGCCCTACACGTCTCAAGAAAGTGCTGTGAGATGGACACGCTACAATCCACCTGCTGATCAGATCACTGAGTTTGTCCCAATATTGAAAATCCATTTGTTTTTTTTTAAAAGGATCTCATCACGTGTGGAACGTCCAAAAAAAGTGCTTCGATTGCTATCTGGAGAATGCTGAGAATTATTATTTAATTATTCATGAGTGAATGAAGCAATGAAATAAATTTTGCCTATAAACTACAAAATTTATTTTCTAGGACAAACCAGTGATTTTGTTTAGAATTTATTTTTTTTTTTTTGCAACAAAAGGAAAACATGGAGGATAGCTTTTCATTTGTTTTGTTTTAGGAGTTTAGTTGCTTATTGATGGCTAGGTTTAGAAGGCAATGGCTGTTCAAGCAATTGATAAATCTCCAATAAAATATTTCAGGAATAAGTGTAGAACACTAAAACTTTGATCTCAGTAATTGAATATAATCATGACTTACATTACACAGTTTGCAATTATTGGCATACATATTAATTAAAGTTCCATGTAGACATAAATACCTACTTTACGGTGCACAGAGGTAGGCACGGTCAACAGCTGGGATGCTTTGTTTCAATACTTTTCTTTAAGGTCATAGGCTTGATGTCTGCATTCCTATTTCTGCTAGTGCAGATTAACTTGATCTGTAGGAATTCTGTTTATACGCACAACATGGCATTGCCCAGCAATTTACAGCTGAGAGGTGGCTGTATGATCTGTGATTAAAAGGGTAGTACTGTAGAAATGTCTTGACTGTATCTCCATGGGTCTCATTCAAATAAGCTGAATAATTCTTAGTAATCAAAATTTTTAACAACCGGGAATAAAAGAGACTTTACAAAATGTAGAAAAATGTCAGTTATGGAGCAGCTGCTTCATTCTTAGGGGTGATTCAAGGATACCACGGCCAAGCATTGGTGCCTGGTGAGACCAAACAGAGCACACTATTCTAGTCCAGGTGATTACCTTCCATTATTAGGTGATAAAAAATGGAATTGCTCTCATTTCTTACCTGCTGGTTTACTGTGAATTCAAAGAAATTACTTCACCTCTTCTTTATTTTCCTTCTTTCTGTAATGAAATGAAATTAAGGTGTAATTTACTATTGTCTAGCTGAACCAATGAAAAGTACTGAAATTACCTGTATAATTATTTTCAACAGAGCTATGACAGATGTTCCACATTTTATTTATTTTTCTAAGCATCAACAAAATCTCCCTTTCTGACATAGCTGCTCTTCAATCAGAATGACTCTGATTATGTTGCCCATGGAATGGAGCAACAGAGATCTAAAATCCTTTTTTTTTTTCCAATAAAGCCACTCATCTTCACATTGTCATTAAAATCTGACATTGTGAAATAGACTGATCAGAATTTCGTGGGTTGAAATGGATATTGCCAGCATGAAACACTTTAGTATTGCGAGTTACGCTATTAAAAATCCTGTTATTAAAAATAAGAAAAAAAGTCATCAATTAAAAGAAAAATAATTTTGAACAGTTCTAAGAAGTCAAAACAGGTAGTGTTTAGGAATAAACAGAACGGCAGCTTCAAAGCAGTAATGCTATTGCAGATAATCACAGAGCAAGGAGTTCAGATGAACTCGGAAGTCTGTCAGCTGTAATAGTGCACTTGACATCTTTTTCTCTTTTAAATCTGATATTAGAATATATTATATTACTTACTAAAGTTTATATAAACAGGCAGAATGGAAAAGAAAGAGAATTTATTATGAAACCTTATATAGCAGGCCTTAAAGAATTCATGATTTCACTGTGAAATTGCTGTTTCAGTGAAAGATAATCAGCTGTTGACTTCAAATAAGACACCAAGTGCAGGCTTGCTTTGACGCACAGATTTTCTGGCATGTAGAAGCAGTACTGACGTGAACAAGCAGTTTTTGTAGAATTGGTATTTTCAGCTTTAATCTCACTTGCTTGTCATTGCTCAATACTACCCTTTCCATCTTCCATTGAGGAGGATACTCAGCACCTCTTTGGACAAATTCAGAAAGCAAGATTAGCAGGAAAATCAAATCAAAGGAAGAGATAAACCAAAGAAAGGGCAACAATTCCGTTTGGGAAGGACTGCCATTAATGGTAAATGACAAGGACTTTTGTCTACAAACATATCTTATTTTCTTACATTAAAATGAACTGCAATTGCATGTAGTTGCCTGCCTGCTCACCACACCTGATTGAAGCGGTAGCCCCGTCTATGCTAAATTACAGAGGATAATTGCCAACCTGGCAATTCCAAATCTTTAATGCTTCACTATTTTCACGGGTGAAAGAAATCAACAAAAGGGACATTCTGCACCTAATCATTGATCGTTTTTTTTCATAAACAAACAGCTTTTCATGTATAAAGCTTCCAATTGTAGCCAGGCATCGCAGCAGCCAGTGAGGAAGGTAGGACATAGGAAGCTGCTGGAAAAAGATGAGGAGAGAATCATGAGTGACTTAGTGAAGGTCACAGAGCAGACTGGCATATCCTCCCTTGCCCTTGCTTTCCTTGTTGTGAACAAGCGCAGACTCCATGTAATGAAAAGTGTTCTGGATTAACAATTAAAAAACATCCTAAGTAAGAATAGTTCAGTTAAAAATGGGGTTTTGAACTTCTTATTTAGTAATAGAAGTGAAAATCTGAAAGGGACAAGTTGGAGTTGAACACCCACAGATTTGCTGATATCTGGCTACCTGTCTGCCTTTGAACCTTAGAAATTAGCGAAGTATTTTATTAACACTTACCTTTAGAAGACAAAAAGACTTAATCGGCTGTGATTCCTATTTCCACACCTTTCCCAGCTGGAATTTTTTATGAAGGTTACTGCCAAAATAACCCTCTTTCTTAAAGCATACTAAATAGCATCTGACAAAAATAGAAGCTGATTGATTGATGTAATGGACACATTAATGAAGGATCATTAATTGCTCTCATTTCATATTAATTACTATAAGATATATAGTCAAATGACCTCTGAATACTAAGACACTGTGGACGAAATTCAAAACTTATTAACTCTTTCTCCTCTTTCATATTCAAATTAATACATCTCTCTGAATCCAACCAACAGCTTTTACAATGATCATTTCAGGAAAATCCATTCAGTTTGCTCTTATTTAGCTAAGAACTGACTTTCTTGAAGGACACACACTTTCTTCTTCTACTTTCTTCTTTTTCTTTCTTTCTTCAACTCTTCATGAAAAGTTGATTTTTTTCTGTTTTCTATATTTCATTCTCCAAATATGGACATTAAAAGTTTTTTAAAAGTTTTTCTTCATGACTAACTTTGTTGTACTTTTTTTTAAAAAAAAAAATATTGTAGTGTAACTCCTTAATCCATAATACTTTAACCTTATTTTTTTTCTCCTTCCAGTATCTGGCAATACTCTTCCTTCATCTATCGAAGCTGCCTTGACTATTGTAAATATAGGCTCTCTTTCAAATGTTGCCTTTTTTTCAGTCAGACCTAGTATTTGTTGCTGGTTTTTTTTTCCATTGTTTCCAGCTGGAAAGGATTACAGATCAACATAGTTATTAATTTAGTACAAATCTGAAAGTGAATTAGTAACTATTGCTTTTCAGTGGTATAGAGCCTGTTGTTTTTAGTAGCATCGTTAAGTCTTAAATCTTTTTGCTTCATGTCTCCTCTTCACTGCCCTGTCTTGACCAGCTATTCAGTCAGATCCATTAGTCCCAAATTCATCTTCACCTTCACTATTCTGTATGAAATATCTCTATGGCTCACACAGACAACTGTCATGTTTGAAGCATTCGATATTTTAGTCACTCTCTTCATACCTGATGGCAAGGAGTTCAGTAGCACTAAATACAAGAAGAAAAATCCAGTTCCATGCTTCTTAATGGAAGTGGCCTTAAATTGCAGCTGGTAGCATGGTTTTGCAAAGCCTTGGAAGGGAGACGCTCTTAGTGCAGGAGCAATATTAGGCTTTCAGTGATGCAGTCTTTGACACATACGAGTTGTGGGAGAGCAGAATGCATCCTGTGGCTGCTGGGGTAACTTCTAATTTTATTGTCACCATAGTTTATGTTCTTTATGTGACACCTGGCACCTAAACCTACATTAAAAATGTGTCTGCATTTATTATTTTGGCTACGTACTTACACAGCAATAAAGGAAAGCTATATTGCTGTAATAGAGAGAAATGTAACACTTGACACACCCAATGGATTAAAAAAAAATAAAAATAACAACTATAACAACAAACTCGTAACATCTCTCCACAAATGTAGAATACATCAGGTTTTTGGAAGTGATTAAAAACACTTCCCTCATATCCAGCTGGGATCTTTCATTAGATGTTTAGCATCCATTTTACTGGTGTAGTAAAGAAAAAGGTAACATACTCTTCCAGCAGAAATTAAATTTAACAGTTGCTCTTTTATTGCTCTAGGTGGAGAATGTCTCTCCGGAAAGTTTTAAGACTTTCAACAAATAGTCCCAATACGCAGCTCAAATAAACAATGCTTACTCTTTCCTAAAAGGAACAGCAAGCACACCAATCAATTCTGTTGGCATTATCACAATTGCACTGAGAAGTCTGTTCCAGCCCAAGGTTATTACCAAGCATGTTATGGAGCAAGTACAGAAGGAAGTCAGAAGAGAGGGATTATAGTTCTATTGTTAGCAAATAGCATTTCCAGGTACCATTAAAAATAATTTATCTATCATTTTTTGTTCTCAGCAACTGCCAGATGAGATGAGCATCTCATCTTTATGAGCAGCTTGCTAGGAGTACTGCCTTACAATCATGCCCAAGGCTGTTTCAATACCACATAAAGAGCAATATAACACAAGGTATTCAACTCAGAATTGCAGGTAATGAGCACTTAATAAATCCACTTCTTTTTATAGTGAAAAGGTTTAATGGAAGAAATTAAGTTTCTTAAAAACAGACAATGGCCCAGCAGTTTGGCTGAACAGGACGAATGATGGTCAAACACCATTTTAGCTCTCTAATTGAGGGCCAGTCTCAGAAGCTGCTGTGAAATAAATATCCTGAGATGCCCAAGATCTGGTTCAGTGTCACTGCTGTTATGCCTATCAGGAAACTCAGTGGGGAAAAAGGAAATAGTACCAAAGAACCTTTCAAAGTTCAAGAATCAGGCCTCTAAAATTTTTTTGTATATAACGATAAGTCCAGACACTTTTTTATTATCTCAATGTTTTTGAGCTTTACTGGAGCAGCCAGATCTAATCTGTTCACTCACGCATACATGACATATGTTAATTATCTGAGGTTATTCAGTTGATCAGTCAAAATTTTTGACAGAAAAAAGGCATCATGAAATCAAAACCCCAGAGGGTAAAAACGTGGTAAGAGCACTGGGAAAGGTACTTGGTAACTTAAGCCACAGAAGTAAATTTATGTGTTCTTTGCTTTGACAGTTCCATAGATGGTAAAATCTGATTGCTGGAAATTCTTGCAGTGCAGACTAACTGGAATGAAAAGGGAGATTTCTGACTGTTTTTACTAATTGCTTAAAAGAGAAGGAAATGTTGAGTGCTGTGACAAAACTCAGCTCTGCTGACCATTTTTGTACAGAATTCTCCCAAATGACACTGCAAATGTATTCTAGTTCGATAGCTGGAAAAGGTATGTGGTAACTACCAGGTCACTTTTTTTCTAAAACAGATTTTTAGGGATCTAACTATCATTAAAAAGAAGCTGTGCCTGAGGGTTCTTAACTATGATTTCCAAATCAAGCATTTCATCAAAACTACAAAATTTATTCTAACTTATGCAGATCTGTTCAAGTCCTATCCTCCACGTCTTTCTGCATTGTTTCTTTCACACCACATTGACTTGTTCCCAGAAAAATCTTGCGAGAAATATGTCTGGAGTCAGGGGAGATGGAAAATCTCACCAAGGGCCAGGGATCATGCCAGTGATCTATTGAATTTACTGTTCCTTATAAATCTTACTTCATCACTTTCACTAATGTACCTGAGAACTCTTCCAAGGCTTGATCTTGGTCAGGCCTCATCAAAAGTAAGTGTGCATCCTAGGAGAGCACAATGTTTTATGCTGTTAGGAGTTAGAGCTGAAGAGCCACACTCCCTTTTGTCACCAGGATTTTCACAGAGGAATTGCAAGAAAAAGATGGCTACTTCTAAAATTTTGCTCTTAAAGTTGAAAGTGTAGGATAAATTCATGTATCTTCCTAGCACAGACATTCAAACAGTTTCTCCGCAATACAGGGACGAAAATGAGACATTAAAAATGCCATCTTCAGATAATTAGATAATAAAATAGCTAATTCATAACAAAATACAGTAGCAAGATTTATACTAGTTTCTATTTACCCCTAGAGCCAGAAGTAATTTCTACAAGTTCCTCCAAATGACCATAATTTAAAGAATCTTTGGTGCTGTTTTAAAGCTGTATCAGTCCTGAGATGGGTTTTGGATAGACTTCTTGACAAGCAAAAATGCATCTTTGATCTTACAGATGTGCACAACTTAAGTGCTGCTCAGATGGCATCTGAGATCAAGGCTGGCCTCTTCAACATGCCACTGCTTCAGCCCATTAGAAATGCCAACACAAACTCAGTTTAAGTGAGTTTTTTTTGTTAGAAAACATCAAAAAAGACATTCATGGAACAGCCATGCAATAATTCTGTCACTGTTGTTAATGCAGTTCCTGTCCAGCTCACAGTGTTTTTACAACCGTATGCTGCTCCAGGAATGAAAAAGAGTGGGTCCATAAAAGAGTCAAAGCCAGGTCAGAAAGGCTGAAAAGGAGAACAGTAAAGAAAGTAAAGAGCTGTCAGGAACAAGCCCCTTCAGCAAACCACGCCAATGCAATATGATGCCTGCGCCATATGCAGTATATACATAGAATATACACCATATATACACCATATACAGAATATACACCATATTCAGTATACGCATAGCAGGATTCCTTGCTTTGAACTAGACCCTCTCCATGGCGAGATTAGCTAAGCTCTGCAGTGAGCTCAGTGATGTTTTACTCTTGACCTCAGTGAGGAAGGAGTTGGTTATTTCTCTAGATTGATAACACCAGCCAAAAGAGGTGATTCCAGTCAAAAAAAGGTGATTTTCTCACCATACCTAACGTTGGTGCAATCTCACCTTGAATATTGGATGCAGTGTTGGGATCCACAACATAGAAAGGCTGAGAAAATGCCTGAAAGCATCCAGAGCAGGGCAACAAAACTAGTAGAAGGTCTGGAAGGCATGTACTATAGCAGTTTCCCATTAAATAAGATTTGATTAGGAAAAAAAAAAAAAGGATTTGGGAGCTTTTAAGCAAAGTTTATGTTTTCATATGTTAGCGTAGTACTGGAAAATAGAGTCGTGAATATGTTTCAAAATCTATTCTCATAATACAAAGCAGAAGGGATTTTAGTCTTCATTTGGAGAAGTTATATTTTGGCATTCAGTCTGAGGAGCTGATTTTCTTTAACTATTCTCAGACTACATTAACAAATATTTCTCACTCATTCTCTTATTCTATACATCTTTTTTTTTCGTATTAAAGCTATGCTTTTTATCTCCACACGTGACTATGTAGTAGGAATGTGTTATTTAGAACTATAGGTCTTTGCTTTATTGCCTTTTTATGTTATGTTTCATGGTAACTGCTTCAGAGAAATGGTAACTAGATGGTAATGTATTGCACATCTTTACAATGTCCTCTGATAATTACAACACCCATGTTATGAATCAAAATAAAAGAATCCAGTCTAACAGACAGGTAAGTCTATAGATTCATTTCAGGAATCCATGGTGAGCTTTAGGCCAAAATGATATTTTGTAAGTATCAAGTGTTAAAAACAATTTCTATAAAACAAGAAATATATGACTTGTTTTTATATAATTTATTAAGAAAATAAGCCAAAGACAAATGAATTCTCTTATCTCACTTTGCTTTGGCACTGACATTATGGGAGGAGAGCACAGCTGCCATTTATGGAAAACACAGTCTCTGATAACACATTTTATGGGTTTTGATTTTAGACTCTCATCCATGAGCATGCATAATGTTTTGAGGTATCATTGTTTTTACATCAATAAAAAAACTGATATAAGATTTTTATGTATGTCATTTTGTCACATGGATGGTGAAATAAGATCAGTAGAAGCATTTACCACATACTTTATTGTCTGCTTTGCAGTGAATATCTGGATAATTGGGAAAGCAAAAATCTTTGGTATAAGGATTTATGAATTGAATAAAATTATGGTCTGTAACACGGATTTCTGTGAGATGAGGTTTTTTTTGTTTTCTGCTGAAAAGCCTCAAGAGTTATGAAGTGTATCCATACATATTTATTCCAAGAATTATTCCTTCGTTTTTGTATTTAGTGCAGAAACTTTCTCTTGCCATTCATCTTGACTTCCACCTTACTAATATTTGGTTTAAAATAATCTTGAGATATCAAATCCAAATTCTCTGTTCTCAAAACCCACCTCTTTTGTAGATCATTTAACCAGTAATTCTGTTCAGGAAAATCTTTACTCCATTTTAGTAAGCACACATTATTCAAAAAATGGACTGCACCTCCTGTAGTCTGTCCCCATAGCTGATACTTGCCCTTGTCAGGCCCTTGAACATTGGCAAATTTGGGGACCTTGCTTGGGCAGGGAGGTTGGACTAGATAATCTTCAGATGTCCCTTTCATCCTCCACCATTCAGTGATTGTGTGATTAAGATAAACAGCGAGACTGTGATTAATTTAAGTGGGATTTAAATGCAGATTTTTATCAAGGATTCTTTTGATATTTTCATTTTCCCTCTTCAAAGTCATTATCTTGTGTATTCAGATCTCAGTAAATCAACAGCTTATTTTTTCTTTGTTGCCATCACTAACATCGATGGATGAGTGTCTTAACTTGGAAATCATAGAATCACAGAATGGTTGGGTTGAAGGGGATCATAAAGCCCGCCGGCCCCAACCCCCTGCCATGGGCTGGTTGCCACCCACCAGCTCAGGCTGCCAAGGGCCCCGTCCAACCTGGCCTTGAGCACCTCCAGGGATGGGGCACCCACAGCATCTCTAGGCAGCTGTGCCAGAGCCTCACCTCTCTCTGAATAATAAAACTTGTTCATGTTTGCAGCTTCTACACATCTCACTGAAAACTCTTCTGGTTTCATTTCAGCATTAGTTAGAACAGAAAAAAAAAAAAAAAAAAAAGCAGTTAAAGGGTTCTGTTGACATATCTACTGAAATAACATTTTATTTCAGTTATTGTTATAAATTCCTGAATGTTCAACCATAAAGTTTCTTTTATTACTAGTCTCTGGATTCCTGGTGTTTGCTTGTTTAGATGGAACAAGGATCTTTTTGTCTGTTTGTCTGGTGCTTGTAAGATAGCATAAAGTAGACACCAGGTATATATTTATCATGCCAAATCACTATGAAAACAAAATAAGAAAGAACTTGGGGGCATAGTACTAGTCCTTCCTCAGTGGGAAAAGGTGTGAAGAATGCAAAACCAGCTGGAGCTAACCAGCACACATACATGCTCTTTCAGGAAGAGGCGGGATTGCACCCTCAGTGCTACAGAGCAGCAGGCATGCAGACCTGCAAGGAGCACAGAAAGCCTAGCAAAGCCCTGGGGGACCAGAAGCATTTTTCTCAGAATATCAACAGGGCAAGTCACGTGGTTGCATTTTTTGATTGCATTTATACAAGTATTCTTGTTTCACACCATGGCACGAGCAGGATCTCCTTCAGATTAGTATAATTTGAATTTAGATATGAGACACAATTGGAAGACTGCAGAAATAGAGGATTCAGAGAGAGAAAGGGAAGGGTGCTATTTACTCCTCACAAGATCTTCTCAACATAATACATATCTCTGAAATCCAGAGGTCATTTTTTGTAAATGTAACAAATACACTCGTATCCACCGAGGGTAATAAATATTGAAATTAAATTGAGTAATGATCATACTGTCTATTTCATTGCTACATGAGAGTCATGCATGGGACTTAATGTTAAGTCAATATTTATAATGCAATATATGGTATGACTCTCATCCAAAGTTAGGAATGAAGAAATGTCACAAACACCTTAATTTACTATTACTGCCCAAAGAACAGCTGCAAAAAAAAAATCACTGCGAACAAAGAATGTGTATGGAATTTGTAATGAACATCTTAATTGTAAGCATACTTTTTTTCCAACTTACGAGTTGACCTTTTTTCTTGTATGAAGATCTTTCGCATTTTAAAGGGAGAAGGAGAAAAGTAATGCAGTTCAGCATTTACTAGAAAAAGGCTACTTGTCATGTTTTTTACTAGCTTGATTGTTTCAGATATATTCTAGATTACACAAGCCTTCAAAATATTTCTGTAAGGAACAATCAGGAATTCAAAAGTGGAATCACAACTTTAATGAAGAATAGATGACAGAAGGAAAAGAAAAAGCAGTTATTGCCATAAATAAACATTAATAACCATCATATAAAACAAGTTCTGTGCTGCTAACATGTATACAACTGAGTATGCAACATATGCAGCTGAGTTTCTAAGATTTTGATAAAATGAATGGAACACTCAAATTATAGATCTACTGTTTCAACCAGCTACTTAAGTTGAGTGGGTCTGTGACAGGCTGGGAGCTATGGTGAGGTGATGCAGCGTGCCCAACCAATCTGGCTTTTTAAAATTATTATTGGTGAATTAAATTAGTTCTTGAGACAAGAATATGACTACATTAATTAAAAGAAAGAGAAAGTTAGAAGTTAACCAAAGATCCAGAGATCTTGCTTATCACATTTCACAATGGTGGGAGTTGTCTTTCCTTCTAATGTGAATCTTCTTAGGCTACAAAGTTCACAAGCGTACACCATAAATTTTAGATATTGCCCCAGAATTACACATGGGTAGTAAATGAGGACTAAGGTTCCTTCCTTAATTGTCTACTTCTTTTCTGAATAATTCCAAAGACGCATTTTCTGCTCACCTGATTTCCATGTCAACTTGAGCAGTTCTCAGAGACCACAGATGTCCAGCATTGGTGGCGAATATCTCTTGCTGGAGACCAAGAATCTTTCAGGAATAGAGATGTCTGTGGATAGAGGCAGTAAAAAAATAATAATAATAAAAAAAACATGTTGATTATTTTCTTTGGTAACACTCACACTTTGCTAAATCTTTACTCAGATTCTGTACTTCATAAAATACGCAAATCCTGAGTTTGATGACAATGAATGATGGTAGAAACATGGTGATTAAGATTTTGAAGATGGTATTAGTCTTCTTGATCCTAAGTCCCTAAATTGCCTTTATTCCTCTATTCCATAATTTCAAAGGAAACACGGTGTGTGAGCTATAGTCTAGAAAATATATTTTCATGTATACATTATGCAAAAAGCCTTGCAGCCATCATTGAAATAGAACCTATATTGGAACACTTAGTAATAAGAAGCCTGATAAATGTTTTCCTGTTGATAAAAGACCTTGCTATGCTAACATTATGAGCAGAGTTCATCCTTAAGTCTGGTACATGAGAAGCTGGCAGTTCACTTCATTCTAATAGATGCCTGACAGAATTCAGCATCGCTTGGAAAGGCAGAGTGGTAAATGTCACACCACAGTTACTGCTCTTTTCATTATGGACAAATCTGCTTAAGGGCATTTGCTCACCCCATTGTAAAACACCTCCAGGATTGTTTTAAGCAGGTACAAGTTCCTCATTAAAATGACAGTAACAGGTTTTGCAGAACTCTACCCATCTGCAGTGCAAACTTTTTCGACTGAGGGATATTTTCAACATATTTTTATAACATCCGTGCCTCTGGCTCTTTCTGTGCAACAGAATAGGTGCACCTGAGCATCATTGCTCCATGATGTGACCACTGTGGTGAGTGTATGCCTCTAGCAAACTACAGGAGGTTTCTCTTTCAAAGGGACCAGGGTCTAGGGATTTCTTTAATGCATGCATGCATATAAGTATATGTCTATATCTATGTGTTTGTATACATCTTTTAGTGACCTATACCTCTCCTGTATACATGTACTTTTTATCTATTTATTTATTTACAGCTTAGAGTAATGGCCTTGACTTGAAGAAATCTGGGCCATGTACAAAAGTGAGCAACAACTTTGGTTATCAAAGAATGTCAGAGGTTCAGTGCTTTCCCAAACATAAAGGAGTGTACAGTCAATCTCCCTGGAACCCAGGACGTGAGAGTTAATGAAATTTGGCAGCTAACTGATGTCAGATGCAGCTTTGAATCTGGAAACCCAATTACCTCTTTCTGTTTCAAAGCAGAGGTCATTCCAGTCAACATGACTGTACTGCCATACTTCCCAATTCAATCTGAGAGGTTGCAAGAGATTCTGGCTTTCAGAAAAGCCAATGTCAATCTCAGTTTCCAGCACGTTTCAGTGCACAGTGAGCGAATGACACATATCAACTAATGACTTTCACATGAGCCAGGCAGAAATATGAATGTAGTGCCTGTCCACACAGACAAAGGGCAAATCTATCAGTAAGCTGTGGGTAAGGGTGCAACTGAAATGCTCTATTGCAATGTCTCAGTTTCTTAACTCCATGTAGTTATCCCAGTGGTAATTTTTTTTTTGCCCCAGAATCCATTGTTCATACACATTTACTGCAGTAATGTCTGTCCTTTCTCCATTCCTTAACATCTCTCAGTAGAATAAACAGATAATAGTCACGTGGGATACATACCTGCTTGGCATCTGCCCTGAAAGTGGTTTTTAGTGACGGAGAATCGTTTAAAGAAGCTGCAATGCTAACACTGACAAAAGAGATTTTTGCTGGAGAATGCAGAACAGTTCCCAAACCCTCCTGAGGACAAATAGCAAGAAAGAGGATATCAACCAGGCCTATGACAGAGAAGGACCACGTCCATTGTAATCACCATCCCGGGTTTATCCAGGATGCTTGAGGTAGTAAATCAAAGCACTGATCTGTGAAAAGGGAGCTGGATTTTTATTATGAGCACTTTGAAGTTCTCTCTGCGTGGAAGAAATGAGCACTGTATGTCAGTGGCCCACTGTCATGCCTGATTCTTCTCACTCCTCCGCCAGTATAAATCAGAATCACTCTGTGGAAGAATTTATATTGCAATTTTGTGCATGTAGCAAAAACTGTCCATGAAAGGTAATAAGGATGCAATTTTTTTTAGAGATCTTCCTATCTCAGTTTTATTTTAGTTTTCAAAAGGTAGAAACCTCATCAGACCTGAAAGAAGTGAGGCTCCTCATAAAAAAATCATTGCACATGGTACTTCTTCCCAGGTGGCCAGAAGGCCTATGGCATCCTGGCTTGTGTCAGAAATAGTGTTGCCAACAGGAGCAGGGAAGTGATTATCATCCTGTACTCAGCCCTAAGGAGGCCTCACCTCAAGTACTGTGTTCAGTTTTGAGCCCCTTGTTACGAGAAAGACATTGAGGCCCTGGAGCATGTCCAGAGAAGGGCAACAAAGCTGGTGAGGGGTCTGGAGCACAGTCCTTATGAGGAGCAGCTGAGGGAGCTGGGATTGTTCAGTCTGGAGAAGAAGAGGCTCAGGGGTAACCTTATTGCTCTCTTCAGCTATTTGAAGGGATGTTCTGGCGAGGTGGGGTCAGCCTCTTCTCCCATTTAACTAGTGATAGGATGAGAGGGAAGGGCCTCAAGTTGCACCAGGGGAGATTGATGTTACTTCTCCAAGAGGGTGGTCAGGCACTGGCACAGGCTGCCCAGGGAGGTGGTGAAGTGACCATCCCTGGAGGTGTTCAAGAAACGTTTAGATGTTGTACTGAGGGACATGGTTTAGAGGGAAATATTGGTGATAGTTGGACAGTTGGACTGGATGATCTTTAGAGGTCTTTTATAACCTTGGTGATTCTGTGCTCTTTGGTCATATATAAAGCTACTACAAAGCACTTGTTAACCTACTCCCATGCATTTCAGAGTTGTTTTCAGGATTCCTCTTTGAGGGCATTTACCATAACATTTTCTTGTCTACATAATGAATCTTCATGTATCAAGAATCACTAATCATAGACTCATTTGAGTTGGAAGGGACCTTAAAAGGCCATCTGGTCCAACCCCCCTGCAATGAGCAGAGACATGTACAGCTCAATCAGCCCTGTACAGCCTGATCTTGAGCGTCTCCAGGGAGAGGACATCCACTATCTCTCTGGGCAACTGGTTCCAGTGCCTCACCACCCTTATTGTAAAAAATGTTTTCCTTATATTCAATCTAAATTTCTTTGTAGACATGACCCTCATCTCGCTTATGCTGAGTTCTGCTCTGTGCAGCACAGCCTTGGAGAAGCATCACCCTATTGGCTGCAGAGGTATAGTGCAAGGAAAAGCATGGTTCAGCGTGGTACCAGGGCCATGTGCTGCAGCTTTTGGTGCTGCCCAGTGAATTAAGATAGCCCAGTTCTGCCTCAAATTTCATAAATTAGTGAAGCATTCCTCTCTGAAATTCTGTGATGAAGCATGTAATTATCACCAAAATCCACATCAAATACCTTATATCCCAATTAATTACTGCAGTACGCAGTAGCTGCCAGCTCATCTAGAATACTTAATTGGAGAAAAAACATTTAAAGAAAGAATGCAGAAAAACTTAAAAATTAAAAAGTTCTTAAGGTTTTGATGCAATATTCATTTGCACATCTGCTACTGGATGTAGTGAAATCAGAGATGTGCACCGCGAAAGAAGCTGAAAAGATTTTTTTTTCCTACTTTGCAGTGATTTTAAGAATGCAGCACATCAGCTGTCCTGGCTTTTCCTGTTTTTAAGTGGAGCAGTGGTGCTGAAAGGGGTGCAAAGGGGCAGTGGTGGCTTCCAGAGAGCTGCCTGCCCTTGTTTTGCTTGTCAGTTGCTTATGTAAGGGAGACATGATAATGCAATATGCATCCTCTTTGGATCTTACATTTCTATCATTAAATATTAAGCAAGAACAATAACCTGGAAGAAAGCAATGTAACCCTATTATCTTCTAATTTGTTAATGTTGTTAAATTCTTGGCAAAGGGTATCTACCTGCTCTTTGACAAATGTGTACTGTAGCTAATTAACTCAGGTAAAACAGAGAGAATCCCACAGGCACTTGGTCTTCAACCTCATGTCTCATGCAATAATCCTTTTACTCATTTAAACAAAACAAAACAAAAAAAGTCTTAAGGTCCAGCTCATCTGTATGGATTCGGAAGAAGCTCCATTCCAAAGAAGTGCAGGGATGGGTCTACGAGCCATTTCAAGTCATCCTTTACACTGTTATTAAAGCTTTAGGATTAGCAAAGTCTATCCTTTAAAAAAAATTTAAAAGGGAATGAGCACTGTCTTTCTAGCTTCATGGCAAAATTGCAAGGTTTTACAGGGCAAAACATAATTATAAGAACTGAGAATTTTCTTTTGACAGGATTTTAAAATTTCACCCCATTCCAAAATGTCACTGTTTCATTTAAAACACTACCTTGGGCGTTTACAAACCTGCAGATATAAATTCATTCAGTTTTAAGCAGAATGTAGAAATTTAATATACTGCTTCACACTGAAATATTAAAAGGCTTAACTAGATGGCATAATCTACCCTTCTCCTGTATGCAGAAAGTCATTTTTAGCAGAATCACATTACTCCAAGCATCCTTTGTGCTCTATACATAATACTGATATAATTTTCTACCAGAGATATTAGTCATTTTGAGAAATTTCTCTTGGAAAACCCCAGTTACAGAAGACCAAATTGCATTTTCCAAGAAGATATGAAGGAGTAGCTTTTTCCTCTGTTCGGGCTGCATAATTTGCATGTCAGTTGAGATTATCCTCGTGATTTTGAAGTTACTCAATTCACATCAAGAAAGATAGCATGCTGCTTCATACATATTTAGCTGATGTCAAAGTTTTACTTTTTTGCACTATGCAGGATTTAATGTGAGATGGTAAACACTGGCTTTAAAAGTCTGTCCCATGTAACTCTGACGAGTTTTCTGGTTTCTTGTTTAGCATGGCCTGGTCTTAAAAAAGACTAACCTTGCCCAGGGTAAAATCGATAACAAGTAAAGATTCCTTGAAATAATTTTCTTTAATGTCACAGAAGTTATTTTCTTGTAAGCTGGGGTCATGCTGTATGGATCAGTATGCATTTTTCTCTGTCGTTTCCCCCAGTGAGGGATGTATTACCCTACAAAAGTGCATGTCTGTGAAAATGGCCTCAATTATTATTATTCTTATTTTGCTTTGTTCCATATTTCTCTACTAACAAAAAAATTTTCATTTAGAAAAAAGAAAACCTATTTCAGGGTTTCACCAAGGAAAAAAATGCATGGATCTGTGCTGCTGTGGACTGAGAAATGTGGAGATTAAAGAGGAAAATGATAAAACCAGAAAACTCAAGGAGGAGAAAAAATAGGAAATTGTCTTTTGGAAGATGACAAAGCATTGAGGAGCACTGCTAAAATCTTGCAAGAAATAGGCAAGATGACATCTCTATGGGAAACATAAGATCAGAATGTACTGTGATGTCTCTGGGCTCAGCTACTTGGGAACCCAATTCCCCATTGGGAAATGTCCAACCAGCGGCAGAGCACAAGGAATGAAGGATTCTCAAGATTATCAGGCTCATTTGGGCACAGAGAAATGTCATTTGATCTGAAAATAGTAGAGGTGTGATAGAAAAGCACCAGGACATTATTTATGACTTCAGTAACTTACCTGGAACATCCACTGAGACGACGTTGGGGCTCTCACGCTCCTCAGTGGTTTCCAACTGGCTAGCATGAAACTGGAGGAGAAGCTTGTTACCCTTCATGTAGGCAATTAAGCACGCTGTGCTGGCCTCCTGGTCTTCCATATTTTGATTCGTCCTGCTTGTGTACTCACACAGGACAAAAAAAGCATAAAAATATATGAGGAGATTGATAGATCTTTCCCAGATCATTTCCTGTAATGCAATCTATACTACTTTGAAAAGTCATGTTTCTTATCACTCAAGTAATGCAATTATACCCAATTCGTTATGAACATACCTCTAACAACAGTATTTTGGTATTTTTGTAGCTGAGGGTCTTTCAGGATCAAAGAAAATTTAAGCGCAATTCGGTTCAGTGACACCAAAGCACCAAAATACAGCACAGCAAAGAGGCAAAAAAATGTGGGCTAAGTGATGCCATGGGCCAGGTTCAGATGTGCTTCTCTGTACTGAATCCAAAATGTGTACAGCAAGAGTCTGTTCCACAGCACCTGAAACTCTTTTAGGCCTTGGAGTAGACTTATGCAGCCTAATTCAGCTGTGATTATTATATGTTGGGTTTTTTTTAGCCTCTGATTCCATTCATTATTTTTAAAAATTGCCAGCAATGTTCTAACTATAATTACAACAGCTTGTCATATTTCTTTTTCTAACCCGATTTTGGTAGTGCACCAGCAATATGGAAATGCGTCACTATCAGCCTTTGAATGTCTCTGCGTGTTTATAATGGTCTAGATGAATGTGCTGGTAAACTACAGCCCCTGGGAGATTCTAGATTTAATTATAAGTAGCTTATTTATACAGAAGGTATTTAAAATTCTAATTAAAAATAAATAAATAAATAAAAGCTTACTTGAAGTCTCCACTACTTCCTGTTATAGACATAGTATAATCCCATAGTTACAGGCTTCTAATATACCACGAGATACTTTTGAAATCATTTGGTGTTTTGAGAATATTTCATAAAGAATTTGCATACCTTTTAAGTATCTGAGTTTTCTCCCGGCCTGAACACAAAAGTGTCCCTCGAGGCACAAATCTCAGAAAGTGTGTAACGAATAAATGGAAAGCACTTTGCATACTAATATAACCCTACTCTTACCTATTGTCCTATGAAAGGGAAGCTTTTTATTGCTCCCAATTTTGGCACAAATTGGTGACTGCAGTGAATAGATGCATTATCAGAGCTGCACAAAAGAAAGCTTACCAAGTCCTGTTTTCTTCAGAACAGCTTACACAATGCAAAACCTGAAAAGCCTTCAGACAACTGCCAAAGAACCACAATATAACAAAGAAGAAACCATTTCTTTTTTCTCTGCTTCTTCTGTTCTATAACACATTTCTAACACTGTAATATCCATTTAAGAGAAGAGAAGCGATAGGACAATATATTATTGTGAAAAAAACTGCCGGGGGAATATAAGCAATAAGCAACCTGGAAAGTGATGCTCTGAAAAACAAATGCCTTTCTTTATCAGTAACACGTTAAGTATTTTAGTCACTCCCAAGTGCTCTCACTGCGAAGCTCTTGGTATCAGCAGAAAGATTCTGAGTGAACACAATGTAAACTTAACGAATTGAAAATCTCTTCATATTCTTTCCATTTAGCTAAGTAAATGACCAAAAGATAAGCTGAAATCTCAAAACAATCTCAAAATCTCCATATAAATGAAACCAAAACATCACATACCTTGGTCTCAGAAATCTGTTGCTGGTCACAAAGAGATATAAATTTGGAGAAAAGGCTTAATAAAGTAACAGCATAACGAACCTTTCTAAAACATCTTTTAAAAAACAGCTGTAAAAAACTGAAGGCAACAGTACTGCCAATTCAAAATAAAAATACAAAAGAACTGGGCATGGCTTGAAAAGAATTTCTGGAGGTGTAGGGTTCCATCCCTTAAGGAAGGCTGGGCCATACCTAAACAACTAAGAACAAATGGTCATTTAAGCTCTGGGCGTCACTGGAGATAGAGTCCAGAGGACTTTTCACTGTTTGACTATCTTCAGCATTACAAAGCTTTTTCTAAAGCCTAACCTAAATCCCATTTGCTGAAAATTAATCCCATTATTTTGTACACCATTCTAAGTGGACACAGAATAATTTATTACTGTCTTTGCAATAATTCTCAAATGGCTCTAATTGTACTACATGTGCTTTTAGATGGTTATAATTTTAACTAAATCTGGTAATTGGAAGATTAACTACTGATTGAAAATCATCACAGCTTAAATAAAATATAGCTGAATCCCACTCCTAAAATTTATACTTTTAAAATATGAAGACAGGCTAGAAAATTCTTTAGTTTAATCCATTATCAAGAGAGATAACCACAGTGAATTCACTTTGCAATTCTGGTATTATCCTCATGTATTTGCGTCTAGGTAATCCAAACGTGGTGGGATATAAGGCAATAGCTGATTCAAAATAAAATAAATACGATTGTGAATAAAAGCTGTATTAGTCCCTGAGCCTACAACTACTCCATGCAAATAGAAGCCATGCTTGGTTTGCATATTTAGATGGATATTATGATTTGAGTAAAAGAGCTACTTACACATATTGATTAAAATGAAGCTAGCGGTTAATTTCTTCCCTGAGGTGTGCATAGCTGTAAAAATGACTTTCCCACATTTCTGAGTGTTAAGCAGTAATAGATGCATAAAACCTGGGTATTGAGAGTCTTTAATAGACTTTATAGTCTTATTAATAGTAGTCTTTAAAAGGTAATAAAATTCCAGCAGGTGAGGTCGCTCTCTAGGAATCTTATGTTAAGGTCCAGATTCTCAGCCACCAGGAGCTCACTCAGCCCTACATTGCGTATCATGCAGCTGCAACACTAAAATCGAGCAATTGATTCACAAGTGTGCAGATATCTGTAACAAGGACCTAGCCATTTAACCACGTGTTTAGAAATCAGCTACCTCCCTACTCCTGGGAGAAAAGGAATTGTTCTTCTCTGAATCCTATCTCTAGTCGTGCACTGCACTCACAGCCTCTGCATAGGAATGATTGCTCTACACTGTGGATGCTGCAGGAATGAAACCATGCAAAAGGATCTAATCTTGCCACCCTTGTTTCCAGATTCCTTAAAAAAAAAAGAAAAAAGAAAGAAAAAAGAAGAAAAATCAATATTTGGAGCTCAAGGGAGAGCAACTGTTCAAATCTGTTATTTAAAGTACTGTGCCTGATACCAGTCTAAATCAGGTTTCAAAATCCAAATTATTCAAGAGGCAATTTATTTTCTGAAAAGCCATTCATTTATTATTCTCCTGCAAGTGTACTGGGAAATACACTTTTTCAATTACCTTGGTGTCACGGTATTGTCTAAGTGTCTGCGTCCGTGACAAGGGGGACAGGCCCAAAAGACAAAAAAAAAAACGAGAAAAGAGGAAGAAAAAAAAAAAAATTGCCGGCGATAAGAGCCAGCCCCCGGGCGGTCCGGCGGCTAAAGCGGCAGAGAAGCCGCGGAGCCGCAACCTGGGAAGAGGGGGACCCGTAGACGGATCTAACACAAAAACAGCGGCACCGATCTGAGGAGGAACAACTAATTTTACTAAATATATCAAAATGAGGCTAGTAGAATTATGATAGAGGGTTTACAGGCCGAAAATCTTACACAGTAAAATGCAGGAGGACCACGTGCTTTCTCCGCCGGGCTGGGAAGAACAGACCCCGCGTCTCCCACGTGGCTTCACCACCCCCTCTAACGCAAAGACCCCTGGGGCGTGCACCTCCTCCCCTCCCCCTCAGAGGGCCACACCAAAAAAGGTAGTTTGCAGTAACCGGGGAATTAACTCTTTATCTGCCCGTACCTTACATGATGTAATGATGTGGAACACCGACAACAAAAAATCACAAAACCCTAACACTTGGATTTTTTTTAAAGTGGTATGGTCTAAAGTGCATGGTGTCAAACGATGATTTTTGATCTGGGCATCTGAAATGCAAAGGGACAATGGAGAGAAAATGCGCACAAATTCCTTACCACCTAGGAGCAAGAAGTGACGCAGCTGATAAAGGAGAAAGCTGAAAGGAGGAATTAAAGAATCGGGGCTAAACTCCCACAGATTTACACTAAATATATTGTGTAGTCCTGTCAAAACCAAGGACACATGGCAGAAAAATTCTTCAGGTTGCTGTTCACACAATAAGGGCCTGTAAATGGCCATTAGCAGTACCATAAATGCACTATCCTTATTCATTTCAATTGTTATTGGGTATTAGAAAATACCTAGAGTAGAATCTAGTATGAGATATTAGCGTAGGGTTTTTAGAGCTATTTGTAAAAAATATAATGCATATGCACACATGTATACAAATGTATGTACAGCTTATGTATGTACATATTATTTCGAGGCAGATTAAAGGAAAACTATTTTTCAAGCAGACACTGTGAGGGAATCTGAGAAGGATCTAAGAAGTTGAGAAGCCTATCCCAGAATTTTAGCTGTTTGAAAATGCATATTGGTTAGGAGGAAAAAAAGGTTGAAAAGTAGTTTTCATCTAAAGGTTTGATCTTCCTTTCTATGATATTAAAATATATTGATTTTAGAAGTCCAGGATAGTGAGCATTAAAGGATTTGAATCAACAACATTTATATGGGACATCTGTAGTTGGAGAAATGGCAAATTGCCACACAACCCTAAACTGCAAGAGAAGAAGTTAGGCAAGCAAAATATCTGGCATCATCCTATGCCCTGAAGAACTAAAGCCCACCACTGATTTGCTGCACAGGCTGCATTCCTTTCTGGCCTGTTGACCTATCTTCTGTGTATATCACTGTATGCCTTATGCAAGACATCAATACTTAGCTTAAGGGTGAAATCAAATACACTTAATAAAGGCTGGCAGATTCTAATGCATGAAGCACTTTCTACAGGAACATCAGACAACAGATCTGATTTTCGCTCTTACATGTAAGTGAAGTATTTATTCCGCTTAAGGCTTGTGCAACCTCTTTGATACCAACTTCATCTGGTGTTACGAGAGAGATCCTGACCTTATTGGAAGAGCAAATTGTTTCCTAGTCCCTGTACACAACAGGAATATTTCTTTTGACTTTCCTGGCCATAGATCATGCTCAGAGGTTTCTTTCTTGCAGAACAATAAAAGGTGACTCTCTCGAGGTTTTCTCTGTGATCAAGATTTCATGTTATTGGACTGGCTGACACCAGCTTTTCCATATTTCGTGTATCAACAGAGCTGTACTGAGTGGTGGAAAATTACTGACTGCCTCCATGGGCAAAACCAAAACCTTGAATCCTATGGACAGCTATGGAAAGCAAGTACAACTTGTACATCCAAACAGTGGGAGGAGAATGAGTGCAGAAATTTCTGCATTTTCTTCCCCATGTGTCTCACTGCTTTCTTTATACATGAGTGCAATCTTGACTGAGTTGCAGCAGCAACCTATTTGCCATTTGGTAGGTGCAGAGCTTTTCACAGATAAATAGGTAGAACAAGAGCCTGCATACTTGTAAAAATCTGCATCAGCTGAGGTGTCCCACTGTTTCGCAGCAGCTACGACAGTGTAATTGCTAGAAAAATGTTGCCCATGCAATTCATCTCTCATTTGTCCACCAAATTTGGACCATACAGTTTGTAGTAGGACAGTCCAGCCAAGAGTGGCAATGTGCTCCACAGTCTTCAAACTGGCATGGGGCTTGGCATTATTGTGTTGCGAGAGGAACGTTGTCTTCTCTGGCCTGACTCTAAAAGTTTGAGCCTTCAGCTTAGTCAACATCACAATACAGTGATCACAGTTGATTGTTTGTCTGGGATCCAGGAAATCCAGAAGGATCACCCTTTTCCTATCCCAAGAGACAGTGCACGTCACTTTGCCCATAGAGGACTGAGTCTCGAATGTATCCTTTGATGGGGAATTCACATGTTGCTACTCCGTGCTGCTGTTTTGACTCCACCTTGTAGTGGTGACATCACGTTACATCACTACTAACGATACAATCCAGGAAACTGTCACATTCAGCCTTGTGTTTGTTCAGTATGTCCTGACAAACTTGCACAAGGTTTTCCTGTGCGAGCATTTGTGGGACCCACCCAGAACAAACTGTGATATTCCAACATTGCCACCATCATTTCCAACACAATTAAGATGATATTAAGTTCCGTACACAGTTCCCTGGTTGCAATTGTCAGTTTGCGCCAATGAGCTGGTCAAGATGCTCTTCATCTCATGGCATGACAGCTGTGCACGGCTGTCCAGAACATGGCTTGGCTTTCATGCTGCCACTGCTGAAACGCACCACCCACCACCTCACAGTGCTCACATCCCTGCTTGGTCTCCATAAATGTTTAGCAAATGTCAATGAATGTCAGTGGGTGCCATTTTTTCCAAACGGAGGAGTTCAATGACACACCTTTGCTTCATATGCACTTTCATGTCAGACACTATTCTGTCAGAGTGCCCCCTGCTGCCATCTGTCACATGACAACTAAATGTAAGGGAATACAGGTGAGAAGGTTCAACCTCTGCAGCCATACCACCAACTCTGATGTTGTGGGCCAACACCATAAAATAGGAGGAATTACTTTTGGAGCAGCCCTTATACAAGTGAGGTTGTTATTAAAAAAAGCTAATTACAAATGCTTATTTTTAAGGAGTGATTCCATCATTGAATGTGAAGGATCCATATTTCACAGTCTGTCTTTGGATGAGGCATACAATAGCTGTGGCATTTACACTGTGCTGCTTTTGAAGCAAGAGGCTCAGACTGGTTTTACCTTTGCAGCCTTTTCTGCAGATCAAGTGCTGCAGGGCCAGTCTGCTCCCAGCCATAAGACACAAGGAAGGCTCAAGGATACATCTCTCAAAACCAGCTTGCAGGGAAGTAGTAAAGGCCAAAGCATAAGTAGGGAATGTGTATAAAATGACCGTATCCCATCAAAGGCTCAGTATGCAAGCTGAGGGCATTACTGCAATCTGTAAGCAAAGTTTGGCTGATTCTTGTGATACTGATAAAATTGATAAGAAAGTCTTCTGGTTATCAGGCCCATATATGGGAATAATATTAAAATACTTGTTTCCTTAATAAAAAGCTGAACTACATTTATTTCTTCTCAGTGCTCTCTGCTCAGCACACATACGCACTCCATGAGGGTCTCCCAACAATACTGCTGGGCTGAATGCTTGCAAGGTATACTTACTTCACGTCAGAGTTTTCTCTGGGCAGCAAGGCTCTGTGCATCATTCATCACATAATTTATGACAAATATAGAGCTTCAAAAGTGCTTGAGATTTAATAATGTTTTCAATATACTTCAGACTCTCTAGATGAGAAGAAAAGTGCATATTTTTAATAATCCCCCATAGAACAATCCAATCCTTTGAAAAATCTTCTGGGAAGGTCTCCATCTGGCAATAGCCCACTAATTAAATACTTACAGGTAATGTCCATTTTATTTAGAATCAGAAATATATCTTTTCCTGTAATTCGGGCAATTATATTGCTATCTGGTTAGCCTGTCATATGGAAACAACCTTTCCTATAAAAAAAGTCTTTTTTTTTTCTTTTTTGGTACTTTAGTACTGTGTTGATTCAGTTCAAAACTTGATAAATGCAATTAATTCATCTTTATCCTACACCTCCAGTGCATTTCCTTCTGTCACACAGACACAGAGAGAAATATCATTTCCAGTCAATGTCCTCTTACTTTCTCATCTGTACTTCACTGTTTTTGCCTTTCTATTAGTATCCAGCTAGAAACTGATCTGATAAGACAATTATATTATAGTACTTTGGGGTGTGGGGAGAAAAAGGTTTGCCTTTTCTATCTCTGTATGATTAGCTTCCCTCTGCCCTCCCTAAAAAATAAGTAAGAATTGAGCCCAGAGTCCCAGGACTCTCCTATTTGCTGCCATGGATGAAAAGGGCATTTGTGCCCTCTTTCTTATTTTCCCTCTCTTCTTTCCTCTGAAGCACTTCTTCCTTTTTGAAGAAGCTATTTTCATTTGACATGCCTTTTATAAGTATTCCCTGAGGACCCTCAACAAAAATTGTCTGGTAGTACAGACAGCTTTTTCCTTTTGTGATATTTAAGTCTAACTTGGTGGCAAAGCTGTTATTTTCAGCTCATCAGAAAAGCTTTTTTTTTCCCCCCTCCGCTCTAGAGCTATGTTGCAGCTTTTGTAATTTATTATCGGCACAAATCCTTTCCAGTTCAGTCAAATTCCATTATAAACCTTATGTTTAGCTCTTAATAACTTTGTTTACAAAAATTGATCTGCCTTGAAAATTTTCCAGGTGAATTTTTTAAAACAAAGGGCATTTTAAAGAGCATTCCCAAGAACATATTAAAAATGGACAGCCATGTCAACAAGCATCTGAATTTAAATTATGCAACGGCAATTCTACTGTTTTAAAAAGGTTGCAATTTTGCACAGAAAATGAATAATGAAATATATTATGAGGAATTATTTTGGAATAAGACTAGGTATTTTCTATGAAATGAAGGACAGGCAAGCCACTTATGTTTGAATTGCTTAAAGGTACCTGCTTTGCAATGCTAACCAACTATACATGTTGTCCCTTTTCAAATCACTCACCCTGAGACTTCTCAGCTGTGAGTTACTGGATTGTATCCTATGAGCTTTTTACTTTATGGTGGACTGGACTTGCTGCTCTGGAAATGGTTATGTGCAAAGTCAGGATGGCAGATCAGTCTTTGAGGAAAATAAACAATTTTTAATTTTTTTTAATACGGAATAGGCTGCAGACCATGCCTGAACTGGTGCTTATAGACCCAATGTTTGATCCAAATAGTCTGGGATAAAGTAAATATGATTCATTCTGGAAACCACTACCAGGATAAGTAAGTAGTGCTAAAGACGCTGAGTGGACATTTTTCTTCTAGAAGAGTGATTATGTTTTATCTGTGTGTATGTAAGTTCAACAGTTAGATGATCTATGAGAAGCTTGACCCAGAAATTTAAATAATAAGCCATTTTAGAAATAAAAGTAATAACCAGGAAATAATCCATGGTATACTTATCTATAAAGCACTATCTGGTGCTTTATAGCGGAGGTTTCAAGGTCACCTTTTAAAGTACTATCAGCTCTTGTACCAAAAGTCCCCTCTTTCTCCAAACATGTCCCTTTCCATTAAGTGGTACACTTGCTGAAGTGTGGACAAGTTATGTTGAACACAGAGATAGTTCTTATAAAACAAAAGTTTTAAAAAAAAAACCAAAAACACATTTCTGGGATGATGCCAATGAATTTTAAAAATAAATTTCAAAGCTATGAAAAATATATTTCACTGTGTTCTATTTCTTGAGATAATTCAATGCAACAGCTGGAGAGCTGCAGATTTCATTTTGATATATGCTTTCTTAAAAACATGTCCAACCACCTAAGTAGCAATATTTGCATTAAATGATGCATACTAAATACTAATGTTTAATGGAATGCCATAAGATGTTGTGCCAGAAGGAAAAACACAGAGAAATAGCATTGGTTCTTTTAACAAATCAATTTAAAACAGATTTTCTAGAAACATAAAGCAGCCAATATTATTTTTCTGAAATACATACATATATAGGACACAGAGCAATAAAATTTGGGGGGGGGAAAATATCCCAGTAGCTAAAATAAAATGTTTCTGCTGTCATTGTTACTAGTCTTATGGTAAATCGTTGCTGTCTGACTTTGGAGATGGATGGCCAGAATAATTGGATTTCAAATTATATAAAATAAAATATATGTGCTTACAAATGAAGAAAACAACCAGCATAACATGGAAAAAAAAGGGCTTGTCCTTTATGAATCTGATTTTTACTTAGAGGCCTGGCTTACAGGAGCAGTCGGCATGAGCTACCTAAGTGAGGATGTGAGTTTTAAGAATACAGAATATCTTTAACTATCACCAGTTTTCAGGCTGTGCTGAGAATTTCTCCTTAAGCATGGCAAAGGCAATGTCATTTCTCCTTGACTGAGAATCACTGATACATTATAACAACGGAATTCGCTATTTGCTGCATTACAATGACTTGCTTTTTGTAATTTGTCATTAATATGCTTCTACCTGAACAATGCAAATTATGAATTAAATTGCCACAGGGAAAAATGATGAACCTATTCTTTGTTTCTATCTAAAAGCAGACAGTTGCAGTCTCTTTGCTCATAATAACGTTCATTCCTTGCTTCCCAACAATTTCACTCATCTAAGTTTTCTTTTTAACTCATGAAAAGGGCAGTATATACTGCGACCTTCGTTACTACTGTTTTATAAACAAGTTTTCTCCCCTACCTGTCCCTGCAATGAAATGGTTAAGACTACACTAGAGATTCAACTTAATGAAGCTCACAAAAAAAAAAGTCTGTACCCCTTCAGATTTCAGTGCTCCCAAGAATACACATCTTTTATCAATCAGGTCATCTGTATTTGTAGTACGTAGTATGCACGTACCTCTCTGAGAGATGCTCTATTTGCTGAAGGGAAAGTCTCCACACAATCCCTATGGGCCTAATATCAACTTCAGCACAATCTTTGTTGTTGCTTGACAAAGCACTGACAAACTGCTTCTTTTCATAACTGGTCTCTTTAATGAAAAACAATTGCTTAAGACATTCAAACAGGAAAACATACTTACATCTGCAACTTCACCAGCTATATGCCTCTTCTCTGAAACTAAGGAAAGAGAATATTTCATGGTAAGCTGTAAGATTCAAACATTCAAAATACATAAATATGTTCTTTGAATAATGCTACCTATATTTATGATATTTTATGCATAATGGTTTTCCTTACTCTCAAACTGTTACTTGTTGGACATTTGTAAAGATCTGAGGCATTAGACTCCTTTTAATGTGATATTTTTATGTGCATTCCTAAGTGGACTGGCTGGAAAACAAGATCATGTGATCTGTATTACATTTCTGGTACTAAACTCACAGTAGTAAATTCAGCATATTTGCGATAACAGCCAAAGTTTTGATGACATTTTTGGTAACACAAAGATACAGAATAACTAACCCTTCACCTGTCACCCATCACTGAACCTATTCGTGTCCCAAAGGTAACAGCTCTCTAGTTTTCACTGATAAGCATTGATATGATTTTGCATATCATTTGTCACCGCTGTTTGACATTTTCCTAGATCTGTTTTCAGGTGTGTGAGCATCTTGGGAAGCTCCTAGACCCAAGGAATGGTAGTGATCCATCAGAATGGAGTGGAGCAGAAGCTTACTCAGGCTGTATGTGTTTTTCTCATTAGAGGTGGTGGCCAATGGCCAGGATAAGCAACTGCCCTAGTGTTAATAAGGTTGCTTACTTTATCAGTGACTGCAGGTAGGCCTATATGTATTTGTTCAACTTAAAGAAGAGCTTTGAGACGTCTCCACCATGACTTTAATAGTGTAGATTTTTTGGTGATATATGGTAATGCTGAAAAGACCTAATAAAGGATTGTTTCTGCTGCAAACATACGACAGATTGGATTATACGTCCGTCCTAATTCTTTCTGGATTTCTCATGATCCTCATGGCCATTAGCGCTATCTCTATAAATCCTTAAATCATTTCTTCTTGCTCCAAATTCTGCTTAGCAGGGCACATAGCATTTCCATCCCTTTCTTTCAGTTTTCTGTCCTGCAATGAGGGAAATATCTTTCCTATAATGGATAATATCACATTTGAATAAACCATCTATTTCTTTGTATTATCTCTTGCTTTTTATCTATTCCTTTTGGAAGATATCCCAGAGTGGGCATGGTAAATAAGTCTCTTTTATCAGGGAACGTTCTCCCATATTAAATTTCTCATTCATTCTGGAACCTACAGGCAGCTTAAAATATACCTCATGTCAGTGCCATCACAGCCTGGAGACACACTGCAAAGACAGGAAGAGATTGACTTTCTGATAGCTATCTGCCTGTGATAATAGTATAGAAGGGGTGTCAGTCATACTCCACACATCTGTTCCAGCTCTGAAGAAACACAAGCTAATCATTTTTATGATTAGCATGAGTATACTGGGCAGAACCCCAGCTGAGATATTTCTCTCTTTTTTACAATATAAATTTGTAGTATATTATTCTAAATATCATGTTGTCTAAAGCCATTGCAGCATATGCAAGTGATTTTTATTTTTTCTCCTGAAGTACCTTGGGATCATCATGGGCCTCTCACATAACTGCTGGGAAGTTATTCTCTTTAGGTCACTTCTGGCTCTTCCTTCATCCCAACAAGTATTAAATGTCTGCAGTTACACTATTCTTCCACTTTTTTTCAAAGTCTTTGAATTTCAAGAGTGGAAAACACATAAAAAAGAGCATTTTGCCTCTTCTCCTGATTTTAACTCAGGCAGACAAGGAGAGGCCTTACTTTCCTTTTCAGCTGAATCAAACCGTAGCTCTATGTATTTGATCTGCTTTGCTATCCCGTCTATACTTTGGCAGATATTCTTCTCTAGAACTAAATGTGCTTCAAAACATAACTCCCTTGTGTACTATTCTGCTCAGACTAGAGTGCTAGTAGTCATTTTACAAAAGACCAAAGAGAAGGGGAGCAGGCTGCTCAGTTTTGCTTTTTAGTTTGTGTACCAGTCTTCACATATACTTTACCTGTGGTTTTCAATATCACAGCAAAATCTGACCATGTATATCATTCTCCAGAGCTCACTGGAACTCACCTTGCCCCCATGGAGTACACAGCTGCACCAGCTACTCTATTTTGGTCATGTGTTACAAATCACTTTTAAACCATCCTGCAGCAGCAGATTACATAAACTAAACATTTATTCTTCCCTCAGTCTAAAAAACCAAGAGAAAGAAAATATGTGCTTCCAAAGCCTCAGCCACAGTAAATCAGAGTTCTACTGACTTAAGCATATGGTTGATCATCCTCACATTTGAAGGCTCATTATCTTGGTGGTGGACTATTGCAGAAAATCTTTGCAGTTACCTCACATTAGAATTTTTCAACTTGATTTTCACTGTTAATGGAATATGGTAAGCTTTTACTTCTAAGAGGTCCTTACATGAATCTGGATTCCAAATCTATTTCTCTGGCATTCAGTTTTCAGATTATTAGAAAACTGATTTGTCCCTAAAAGTTTTCTTCACAAGTCAATAGACAGTTAAGATTGTATGAGGCTGATTAAGGTCACAGATAAATAGCAAATACAAAGAAAGAGAATTTTATAATTTCCTTCTCTGCGTACGACAATTTATTTTGACTTAAGAATTGACCTTGTTTGGAATTTTCATCAAAAAAAAGTTTCAATAGTCTTCTACCCCAATAATTAAACAAATACTGATGGTACAGATTAGGTCACAAGAGACTAAGGCTGTTCATGAAAGTATTCTAAGCTAAGACAGTAAACTTAGACTAATAAGTATCAATAACATGTTTTCCTTTACAGAGAGACTGGAAGCAAGCCCTGTCTTTATCCTTTTCTTATCCTTTAGTTGCAGAGCCATACCATTATTCAGAATAAGCAGCCACAGCTGGAAACTAATGAGGAGGTCAGTGTTTGTGAGGAGCCATGGAAAGATTTTAATTTGGCAAGTAGCTAAGGGGAAAGATACTATCTGGAGCCAAGCATGATTGCAGAAGTGGGTGGTTACAGCTTCTATTTTCTGAGCATAGAGAATGTAAAAGGCTGCAGGAAAGTCCTGCCAGAAAAGCCCAGTCAGAGAAGCATGCACTTAAATTTACCTGTCCGTAAGAAAAAATCTCTTGGATAAGAGTTCTGCTTTGAATTTTTTGAAACCATTGGATATCTCATGCTTATTCATTTATCTATGGCTTCCCTAGCACACAAAATAGTAATGCTTAAAAATATAGAATAATGACATATTATACGTAGGTTGCTCTGAAAGTAATGCTTCTTGTTTATTTCTACGGAAACTACAATGGATACAAAGAGCACAGTAACACTATTTGATAGAGCAATTCTCAGCTACAAAACACTATTTTCAGAATTACAGAATAATCAAGGTTGGAAAAGACCTCTGAGACCACCAAGTCCAACCATCAACCCACCCCCACCATGCCCACTAACCATGTCCCTCCACAGTTCCTGAACACATCCAGGGACAGGGACTCCACCACCTCTCTGGGAGCCTGTGCCAGTGAAACACAGAAACATAAAAAGTTAACATTTAGCTTGAATTTCCCATACAGTACTAATAGTATATTTCTTCTTATAAGGTATTAGAATTTACCTGGAAAAGCAGTGGCTCAGGTATTTCTCAGAGCATTACTCCCATCAGTTACTAGATGAAAACTAGCACTAGAGAGAAGAAATAAAAGCAGAGTTGAAGCACTCACAATGCAAATAAAAGATGTCAAACTTTTAATTTACACCTTTGTCTTAAATGAGTTTATGGGATAATTAATGACCTATTACATTCTGCAGTTCCCTTTTATAATGTGAATACAATGCCACTAAAGTGGCTGAGTGGAGGTGAATGGGAAATACATCTAACATATTAGAAATATTTCGTATTATTCCCTCTAAACAATCCATGGTAAAAAAAAAAAAAAGTATGTTTCTAAATTAGGTTAGCTGAATTAATTATCTCAGAGCTATTTTCATTCTATTAGCTGTTTATGAGATGATGTTTCTAATTTAAAAGCAGTGGATAAATCAGTTGAGATCTTCTGCAGCAAACATCAATGAATCTATACTGGTTTATCTGAGATCTTGCCTTCTAGCTTGGAAAATCTCAGTATTCTAAACTCTGTTTTACATAAAATGGCATTTCTACAGCCATTGGATGAAACACACCTTCAATCCAAATACATCAATCAACAGGTGCTAGATAAAACAAGGAAACCACATTTTTTTAATATAAATAAATAAGTGTTTTCAAAGCCAATGTCAATTTTTTTTTTCCTAATGATTTGTGTCTGCAGTATACAATATATTCTGGCTCACCTAGATGTTTAAAATATATGAAAATGATTCTACTTATTGATTTCCTTTCACATGTAGCAGATAAATCAATAGGATGTGAAGATGAAGGTCCATTAAAATGATTTCTGGTGACATCACTTTTGCCTGAAAGTTCCCACAAGGATGACCCTGGAGTTTCTCTCTGAAAGGTCATTCAAACAAAAGAATATAGTAAAACCATATGTCTTTTGTGCATTTAAGCTATAATTTCTCCTTTGTAGGAGAGCTGTATGTCTTAATAAATATTTTTGCTACAATGTAGGCACAGTTTGCTCAGACAAAAACAGAAAGCAGAAGAAAAAAAGCAGGTATATTTCATGGTTCATTTTAAATAGCCCCAACTGACTCTCAAACAAAAGAGCTACAGTCTAATACAAAAAAGCTCATGTGTTCAATATTACAGAAAAGCTGCATACAAAGTGGAATATATAGATGCTAAAGGTGTCCCATCCTTTGCACAAATGTTGTGCAAGCAATAGTGATTACTGTAGATCTAATAAAACAACTTATTAAAGTTTTCTACTGAAATATTCTTGTTCAGAAAGATCCCTGCAAAGGATTTTGTCAACCACTGTAAGTAACTCCTCAGAGATGACAAACCCTTACTGAAAGACACCGTAGGAAGAGCAAAGGGAGAGTCCAGATAGCAAACTTAGAACCCAAATAAAAAAACAGTGACATTATTTAAGGACTGCTGATATTATGTCATAAGCATCATGTTCAAAGGAAATTTCAAGCGTGACTTGAAAGGGATATAGTGTGAGATGGCTTTGCATTGCTCATATTGACCTTAGCATTTTTCTTAGCAAGACAGGCAGCATGAAAAAAGTGTGAAGCATCTTATTTTGAAAACGCTACAAGTGAATTCCCAAGTGCAGTATCAGAATCTCTGGTTGTTTAGAATGAATTGAAAAAGCACAGACAACTTCTGAAGATCTCTGAAGCTAGAGATGAGAGAAGTTATGCGCCATTCTCTTCAGTCCCTCCACCCTCTTCATATGCACTAAAAGTGAGCTGGGAAAGCCATCTCCTAATGAGTAGCTGAAATAGGAAGAATGGGTAAGATGGGTAAGCAGGCAAGGGAAAAAGCATTTTACTTTATCCTGAGATGGAAGATAATGAAACCTGCACGAGACTTGTAGTAGGTTCGAATAGGATATCCAAATTTTAGAGCTATTATGCAGACCACAAATCACGGAGATAGGTTGTCAGGCATGCTGGCAGGGAACACTGATATTTTCCTCTGATGACTGAGAGTGTCAATAGCAAGAGAGCTTTCAGAGACACGGATTGAAGACCTGTGCTTAATCAATTTTTGGTTGACATCAGGTGACTACCTATCCTTAAGCAGTCAAAAAGACTAGTAGAAACTTTATGTTTTATCAAAACAGAGACAGATATAATTGAGACGTAGATCAGGTAACCATATTTGTAGGCTTAAATGAGAATTCTGTGGAGAAAGGATGAATAAATAAATAGTTTAGAGGAGAACTGAGAGAAAATCGAATTATCGAGGAAGAACAATATTTCAAGAAGAAGAGAATGGTGGCAGTATTGAAGGCAGCTGTCAGGTCACAGAGATGAAGATGGAGTACAGGTTCTGTAACCTGGCTAAGAATTGGCCATTAAAAATTTTGGCATTAGTGCTTTGAATTGATTGAGTGCAAAGGATGCAATGCAGAGCTAACAGGTCTGAGCGTGGAACTGAGGGAATTGAAAACAGCACAGTAAAAAATATAAAGATAAATGAGAACAAAAATGGAAAGTATTCTCCACAGAAGTAAATGGGCTGAAGTGTGGGACTGTTGGTTTTTAATGGGAAATACCACATAAGAATCGCATAATGAGGAGAAAAATAAAAACTGCTGTATATTAGAAACTTAAGATAAAAGCAATATGACAATGAATGAAAAAACAATCAGCAGATGTGATTATATATAAAAAAAGTGCACAGGTGGGAAGATGTTTTTGAATCAACATCAAGAGAGAAGGAGAAAGGAGAAATAAAGGGTGAGAGAGAGAGGAATAAGGTCATAGAATCATAAAATGGCATAGGTTGGAAGGGACCTTAAAGATCGGTTGGTCTTGATCTGTGGTTGGACTTGATGATCTTTAAGGTCTTTTCCAACCTGAGCCATTCTATGATTCTATGATCATCTAGTTCCCATGTGCTGGTTGCCACCGATGAGACTGGGGTGCCCAGGGCTCCATGCAACCTGACCTTGCACACTTCCAGGGATGGGGCATCCACAACTGCTCTGGGCAGCCTTTGTCAGTGCCTCACTTCCCTCTGAAAAAAGAATTTCTGCGTAACGTCTAACCTAAATCTCTCCTCTTTTAGTCTAAAGCCTTATCACTTTCAGACTGTATAAAAAGTCAGTCTCCCTCCTGTTTATAAGCTCCCCTAAATTACTGAGAAGGCCACAATGAGGTCTCCCTGGAGCCTTCTCTTCTCCAAGCCAAACAAGCCCATCTCCCTCAATCTTTCTTTATGAGAAGAGTGCTCTAGAACTCTTTGTGGCCCTCCTCTGGACCCACTATGTATCTCAGATTGCCCCAACCCAAGTCTTGCACTTGGCTTTGTTGAACCTCATTAGGTTCTTATGGGCCCACTATTCAAGCCTGTTCAGGTCCCTCTGGATGGCACCCCTTTCTTTTATTATACCAACGGCACCACTCAGCTCAGTGACACCAGCAAACTATCTGAGGGTGCACTCGATCCCACTGCTCATGTTACATGCTTGATATGTTTCTCTTCAAATAAGCTATTAATAAACTGCGAAGACACAGGAGACAGGATGCAGAAGAATGCCTGAATATTCTGAGCAAACTATGACAAAAATTAGCTGTGAAAGAGGTGAGCAATCAGGAATGTACTGATGTTGTTAGACTAGAAATAAGTAAAAGCCCAAGTGACAGGATCTGATGGACTGTAGAAAGAGAACAGGGACTGCAGAGGGGAAGTACAGAACACAAATGCTCTGAGAGAGCTGGACAGTATAGAGATTAGAGATCAATTGATCAAATTCTCTCTTGTAGAACAGAAAAATACCATGAAAATCCAGCCAGTGAAGGAAAACATCCGCTAGAAGGACTAGGGGAAATTGCATTCACTTGCCCACAAGATCACCATGAGCACAGCATTTCCCCAGTGCCCATATGAATCAGAAGGATTCTGGGGCTTCAGAGACTTTGGCAAGCTCAGAGATCTAAGCAGATCCTCAGTCATCATCCTAGATGTCTCAGTGCCTTTTTGTGCCAATCATCTCCCCAGATGTGAATTTTACTTAGGCAGAAACAATGCAACTACTCTGGCTCCTCTGATCTTTTTTTTCCTGCTTGTAATGGGAGAAATTGTTATCTGACATTTCTAAAGCACTGAGAATAGATAGAGACAAATGTAAACAGTCTCAAAGCGTCTAGGTCACCTTGTGCCTAGAACTTTGTTAGAAGGCATAAATGTACAATTTCTGTCAGATACTTTAGTATCTGTTTTAAATAGCAACTCAATCTCTTTTTTTAGAAATGTAAACCATATTAAGTATTCTCTACAGAAAATTGTCATGACAGTTGTCATTAAAATCACTGCTTGTGGATTAGTGATAAAGAAAAAAAACTATAGGGTATCTGCTTTTGATTTTCTTTTGTGCTATGTATCTTACAGAGAAAGTTTGAAGAGCCAGCTTCATGTGAAAGCTTCATCCCAAGAAACTAAGACCGTCTCCTACAGGGAGAAAGTTATTACAAAACCAATCAGTTGAAGTCTCTAATATAACAGTCTAGACAGTTTTCTCTGGAAGAAGGGCAATATTGCTTTGAATTACAGGGATTACCATCAATTTGATGTGCTGCCAGTGCCCTCCTATGGTTGACTACTACTTTCAGATTATAGTAATGAAAAACTGCAAAATTTCCTGTACAGGAAGATCTGGCAAGCTGTCTAGTACAGCAGCCATTCCTGCATTGCAGAAAATGCTCAACATCACGGCACGTACTGTGGAGCTTGTGGAAGCACTGCTCTACCAACAGCTTAGCAGGTCAGATCCATATGTTAATCAAGTCGAGTTTTGTAATGTAACCATCGTTTCTTGCAGAGATCTTCCTAGTATGTAGCCCAGCAAGATTAACTGGATGAATTAGCTGTGTTTTCTCCCCCTCTCTCTTTATGTTTTGCTTTTTTTTTTTTTTTACTCCCCTGTCAGAAAGAGCAGATAATGGCTGATCTGGCCTGCAAAACCCCATATCTTCTATCTCATGAGAGGTCAGGTCTTACTCTAAGATCAAATATTAAGTGACAATTCTATATGAACACGTGATATTACCTAACACACTTTGTTCTGTTGTTTCAGGGCTGAGCTAGTGGCTCAGGGTAATTATTTTCATCCTTTAAAAATAGGCATTAATTCAAATGGAGATCTACTGAAGAGATCTGTATGTGTTAAGAGGATCTGTATTAGCAGCGGAAGTAGAAAGGTATATCCTACAATAGATAAATTAAATAAATCTCTCAAATAAATTTCAGACAGATTTCCTCTCTGTGTCAAAGTCCATGATGACCAGTGGGTTTCCAGGTTCTCACCCAATATTTTGCTGAATGTCAGCCTTCCTGGATTGTGTTTCATCCTCTTTTGACCACCGCGATATCTATTACACCAAGACTACTCTTGAGAACACGCAAAGTAGTTAGAAAATGTATTGCATATGTCTCTGATCTGCAGGTTTGCCACAGTCTGGAAGAAAAAAAAAAACTTTAGCTATAGAAGGCAAATGAATGAACTCTTTAATCCTCTTCCTACAAGCTGAATACAACAGGAGTATGAAGGTGTCACTGGTTTTTGCTGAAAAACAGAAAAATAATTGTGAGCAGTAATTCACTGTGATGTTCTTAGGAAGTGTGACATTGAATATAGTCTGCAGATCCTTTCAGGATCATGCCTTTAGCTACTACTTAAGTACCTGCTCCAGTTCTGGGTCCTCAAATAAAGCTATGCAATCAAGTAGACTTGAGCTAGCAAAAAATTTTTATGGAGCAAGGCTGTTAATTTGGCATTTTGGCTTAGTCTGCTGTCATTCAGGCTGCAAATAGTGCTGCCATCTGCTTTCTTCTGTGTCCTCATCCAGATGACAAGATGTGCCCTTGAGAGATTGAAAACGAAAGAATAAAAAGGACCAATGTCATTTCAGCTTGAAGTTTGTGCTAGTCATTGGCTGAACTCTTTGTCTGTAGGCAGCCATGTAGTGTTAAGACAAATGGATTTTCTGCTGAGAAAGTATTTTCCAAGAATAATGTTGGGATTTAGCTATGAGACCCTCACAGGCATAATGGAAATCAATCTGGAGGCTTTGAATGGTCTCCTTACTTTCTTAGAAATAAATTTCCTCCACTGACTGAAAGATATTTCTAGTCTTTCCGTTCAGTTGAGAGTGCTCTGGAACAATTTTTGGCATTCTATTTTTTAGTGTTGACATTACAGTTACATGAGGTATGATTGTGTAGAACTAACAAGGTTTTTCTCTTTGCGTGTATACACTAATTGATCTTTTTCACCTTGGAGTAGCCAATATCCTGACGATAGTGAGTACTGCTTTAGCAGAATCCTCACTCTGAGTGCTTTGAACCAGAACCTTCAATATCAGTCTCTTAAATCTAATGTGAGATACAAGAAACTGACGTTTCTCAAATCTTAAACAGCTCTAATTTTGTGAGGTAATTTTAAATAATAATTCAAAGTTAAATTACATTAGGATTTTAGCTATACTAGACAGTAGCATTCATAATACTTAATTCCATATCTCCTTCTTCTCACTCCTTAACTTTCAGAATTTTTATGCTTTTAGAGTTGTCATTAATTTACCAAAACCATAGCCATTGTACATCATTTCTGTACCACACTGCAGCAGCAATTTATCCGTGTCTGGAAGGAAGATCTCAAAAAACAGTCTTAATCCTTTTTTGACTATTTTCATTTTTTAAAGGAAATTTATAAACAAAATTATCATCTCATGAAAATTTGCCTAGATTCTGGACTTATGATGTCTGTTCATTTCTGAATCAGCGTAAGTAGTTCCACATTACTAAGAAGTAACAGAAAGAGGAAGGAACTTTAAGTTATTAGTTTGCTATATTATATGTTCCTCTCTTCAGTTTTTGTAGTAATTAAGCAACAGATTTGTCTTCTTCCATGCGTGCATGTTGAACTATCAATGACACAAGCATAGTTTTAAGGACACAGATGTTCTAAACTGACAGATCAAACTAAGATTTTACTGATTATTGAATTCCAGGCAGACAGAATAGTACATAATTAACTTGTTTTCTGTAAAAACACCTTTCTTGTTGATCACATTAACTTTCTTAATGTTTAAAATATTTTTATGACCTTGGTTTTAAACCTCTGCTAAGATAAAGGACTTAAGGTTAAATATTTGCAGCCGTCAAGTAGACTATGTAATGACATTTTGAGATATACAGCGAATGCACCTCACTTGTTAGAAAAAAAAATAGAGAAAGGGGAAAAAAAAGGAAGAAATGGCTAAGCTGCTTCAGAAGGTAGGTTGTACAAGGTGAGCAGTAGCTTTCAAAAATCTGAGAAAACTATGTAGAATATGGCAAGCAGAATATAAGAGACACACACATTAAGACAGACCAAAAAATGGCCTGTGATTGAAAAATATTTACTAGTAGGTTTTTATAATTTTTTACCTTTTTCTTGAACACATCAACGATCTTCCAGAATGTCTCTAGAGTCAAAAGATAATTGAGGCATAAATTCAGAGAAAACAGAAAACTGAAATGAATTTGTATTCGATGTGGAAGAGCTTATGTAGGTTCCCACACTGGAATCCTTCATTGATGGAGAGTCACTGAAGACTCAAATTGAAGAATCAAGAAATGTTATAGAGAAAACAATGAAACTGAACAGGATCCACTTACATCAATCAACATTTACCTAAGAATTCAAAAGGAGCTTCAGGACCAGAATGTCAAACAACTGGCAGTTGTCTATAAAGTCTCACTTAAAAGCACTGAGAACAAGAAAGCAGCAAGTATGGTAAAGATTATTCATTTTAAATATATTTATTCTACGATAGATCCAAGGAACTTAAATCCAAGTCCTTAAATTTAACGTGAAAACAGCAAATCAGGAAAATCAGAATAAAAAAATGGATTTCAGGAATACGTAGGTAAATACTTAGGGTAGAGCGAGGAAGAGTCAATTTTCTTTTTGAAATGAAAGTACTTTGTGCACATGAACAATTTGGCTTAAAATACAGTTATAAGGTTGTTAGAACAAAAGATTGTGATTGAAAAGGACAACAGAAGGGCACTACAAAACTTCTTCTGGGCAATGAACTGGACAAATACTGTTCAATCTAGACAAATGTTGCATAATGCATGTGTGAAAAAAGGTTATTTTGCATGTAAAATATAAGGGGATCTGTAGTGAACAATGTAGCTGAGGAGAGAGATCTTGGAGTTACGTTATGTAGTGCAGTTACTTTCTGTAGCTCAGAGAGTGAAAAAAGAAAATACCATGCTAGAAGTTATTAGAGAAGGAACAGAGAACAAATAGAAAACATTTGTAAATGTATACCCTGCAGGTTTCACATTCCTCTACAAAAAGGTCCAAAGGAAGGCAACAAAGATGGATTATTGAATACTTTCCTTACCTTGACTACATAGACAAAGACTTGCCCTACTTGAGGAAAGTCAGCTGATGGAGAATTTGTTAGAACTCTGTACAATCATCCAGTGTATCTTCTAGTACAAAAATTAGGAGGCATCAAATGCAATTAGTTGTGAGCAGATTAAAAACATAATGTCAAAACAGAAGAGCAGCTTCCCTTACATCTCATGTGGTTGAGCTGTGGATCTCCTTGCTGCAGCACAGCATAGACATTAAAAGTTATAGGAACCAAAATGAAACTAGTTAATGAGGAAGAAACACATCAAGATGTGTTAAAAAATGCTATCACCTCTAGCTCAAGAGGTTTCTGAAGCATAGATTTTTGGAGGCTACCTTGGGAAATTAGTACACTCTGAAGAAAACTTTTCCTAAGCTGTGGAGTTCATCATATTACAAAAAAGAAAAAAAAAAAAAAGTTTTGGATAGATCTTTTGTCTGACCTAATGTCACTTTTCTATTTAACTCACACATTTCATTCTCTCTTTCAAATGCTGAAGATAATAACGAATCAATATTTCTTTCAGAGGCTAGCTAATGACAATTTTAACTGCACACTTCACAAGGAACGTTGTTCACATGTGCTTGATTTTAAAGGTACAGAAAGTGAGAGAAGAGTGTATTGTAAATACTCTCTAAGAAATATAAAGGGAACGAAGTTTGAAAATGTATTAATTAAAGACCACAAAGAGAGGAAGTCTAATAATGGAGTTTGGCTTGATTCTAGTGCTTTAAGAGTAACTTAAGCATCTTTCATGCAGTGAAGGAAAAAGAAAATAAAAATCTTTCCAAGATGTATAGAAACAGGTTTATTTTCTGCAAATATTCTGCTGGTGGGCAGCCCACCACCTTGCCTTACAGCTTTTTATGTCTGTATTTTTTCTTTCTGAAATGTAGCACTTGAGTTGGGCTTAATTTGAGCATGATGATTTCAGCTTTCACTCTACCATGGGTATTAAGCTTGTTCTGCAAAGTCCTCCCTCTTTTTGAAGTTTTGAGTAAACAGATGTGAAATACTGTGGTGATTTCATCAGACCTTTATTTTTTTGCTTTGCTAATGAGACAGAGAGCAGTGCTAAGGTGCTTTCATGAATCAATGCATGTGTATACTATATTTGCTTTCTACTTATTACCCAGCAAGCAAGTCAGCTAGTCAAAGAAAAAATTAGCTTGGTCTGACATAATTGATTTTGGCAAATCCAATTTTATTGACTGTATTACCTTTTTTCCTCTACTCACAAATTGATTTTAAAAAAACATAATTTTCAAATTATGATGGACTGTTCCAGAGTTTGCTGTATTTCTTTTACAATGGCCAAGTAAATAAAGTTATCCTCTATTATCAGGTTCTGTCCTTTGAATGACTCTTATGAGGGCTAAAAAACTTTCACCAATCCACTTGCTAAGCACTACAAGAAGTTTCCTTTCATTGGCATCATTCACAGGAAAGCATGACTGTCCGTAGATAATTTAGGAACATTATCCGTGCACATTATTCAGGAAACCATTTATTTTGTATGAGTTACGGTATGTTTTGTTTCCAATTTACCTTGAACAGAGAATACCCTAAAGCAGGGACTATCTGTTTCTATATAACAAGACCTACAAAGCTACAGTACAAAACATGTACGGGGCACAATACAGGAAGTGAAAGCCCTTATCCTATTTTAATTAACAAAGCAGGCTAAACAGTTGAGAGTCCAAAGGCACCAGTGTGCCATTAGGCTCTGGAACAATTACAACAGTGTAAGAGTTAAGTAAATTATTTAACAGCTTCCTTTTCTATAAAGGAAGCATAATTGCAGCTCTACTGGGTAACACATTGAACAGCCATGATCAAAAGCCTTCTATCTGCTCTATCTACTGTACCATCTGCTTGTTCCTTACGTAACTTCAGTCTGGCAAGTGACCCACTTGCTGCAATGCAGCTTGGCAGACAAGTGACATTACAGAATACTTTGTCTGTGTCTCTGCATGTTCAAATTTATAAATATTGATAAAATTACCTTTTTAGTGACATGAAGTAAACAGTAGCATAGCCCTTATCTGTTTGCTTTTTCTAAAGTGAAACAGGTTTCTTCCATATGTTGGTAGGATAAACCAATCCTTTTGGGTTGGATAAACCAAACATAGGTTAAACTCCAGGTTAAAAACCTGGAGTTACAGATCAGATCTTGGTAGATTTTCTAAGACTCCAGAGCTATTCTTGGGAAATTTTGGCTTCCGGTACGATGTATAAACTAAAATGCAAAGTTCCAGGAAAATTACCAGTGAGGAAGCTACATATGAGAATAAATTATAAAAGAAATGACTTGTAAGGTACAGATAAACTTCTGTAATTTCTATAAACTAGTTCTACTAGTCTAGAATGATCCATTATGGGCATCGCATTAAGAAGAAACATGTTGCTGGTTGGGATTAAGTCATTCAAGGAATGCTTATCAGTTACTGGTCCCCATTCCCAGATTTTCAGATTTGTCCTATGCCATTGGCTGAGTGATGTGAAGGACACATTGCTCATTCATAAATAAAATATATTTTTATGGCTACTTTTTCCCAATTTCTTTTGCCTATAAAGTTTTAATTGTAGCTTTGTGGAGCTCTGTCGAGATTTGGAATATCACAAAATCATCAGGAAACAAACTGAAAAGTAAGGAAGTGGAAAATAAGTGAACTTTATAAGATATCGTGGCACCCAATTACCTGATAATACTAATGCTGTATCTGTGATGTTTCTGTTTTAGAATTGAGAGTGCCATAAAACTTTTAGGAACTTTCTCAGAATGTTCTGTACAGGACTGATTCTGGTGATGCAACAGGTATACATAGCTTGGGAAATGCGCCCCATTTCTGAGATGAAGTCACGTACACTTGTTAAGAAATCATAAAACTATCTCCTTTTTTTGGTGGCATATTATGCTATTATGACTGACTAAAACTAGCCTGTCAGTTCTCCAGAAGAACTGAATTAGGTTTACTTAAAAGGGGAGAATGTTTTTTAAATTTATTTCCTAATTGAAATAATAATTATAAAGCCAGTTCCCACTCAGGCTTTTTATGCATTCAAATACTATTTTTAACATGTCATATGATTTTTTCTTTTAATGACTTACTTGCTAAAAAGTGTCAAGTTTTTCTCATAAAAGAATCTGAAGAAGAGATAATAAGGTTCATATTAATTAGTTTTACTACAAAGAAAATTATATTGCCAATCATTGTTACAGACTAATGAGTAATGACATGAAATTACAGTGAGATAAATGATTACTCTTGTTAACTGCAAATATTTTGTTTTGCAGCACTTAATTTTCTAAAATAGACAAATGTAAATGTAAAAGCAACTAAAGCTACATCATTGAAGAATTTTGCTTCACAAGTTGCCAAGAAAGATGAATACAAGAAATAATTAAACTGAATGAATAATTGGAGATACTGTTTGGAGAACACAGCGTTGCTGTGTCTTGATGTCTCTGGGTTTTTATTCAAGTTAGCATCTTTTTCTTATGCAGGAATGAAGATGTGGAAAGCACATAACTTCGTGTCTAACCTGAAGGTTATGAAGTTCTGTGAAACACAGAAGGATAGGAAAGTCATTCAGACGCAGGCCTCAGCTGGTTATCCAAAAAGTAATAGGGAAGGGGAGAGAGACAGGAAAACCACTCTTGGTCTTGAGCAATGCAATAAAAAGGCTTATAAACATCATCTCTAAGTATTGTGGTTGAGTATCTAAAGTAATAAGAACTTGAGTGTACCAGTAAGCACCACCCCTGTTACATGAACTGTAATATCCAACCTCAAAGCCTCTAGGAGATACCTTTGGAGTTGTAGTACAAACTGAGAAGAAAAGAAAACATGTTACTTAAAGATATATAGCTTGAAGATATGCAACTGCCAGTGTTTGTGAAGAAATGTAATTAACCAAAGCATATGGCAGGTACATTTACAGAAAGTGGTTACCTATACAGAATTCATTATAGAAGACTAAATCAATCTTCAAACCTATGAGAAGGAAAACTGTGACTGGATTCAGTAGCCTGTATGTGGGCACGACACTGAAAATACATGCCACCAATGTCAGGAGTCTCATGGGATGTATAGGATTGCTATATTGCCAGACATCATGCAGAACCACAAATGGCTTATTTTCACCAAATCTACTGAACAGTATGAAAACTGCTAAGCTGAGTCAACCTGGCATCCAGACTGCTGTGAAAAAAAAAGAAACCCACTAACAAATCCTGTGTTGAGTTCTTCTCTGTGGTGTGGCTGAGCATGTCTCATTGGTGGACAAGGTGAGATTTACAGGCAGGCTCCTGGGATGTGAGATATGGCACTGTGTAGGGACAGCAAGGGAGGAGTCTGCAATGCCATGCTCCCTGCAGCACTGTCATGACTGTGCAATGGAGAAGACAGCTGAAGATACAGGAACTGTCATTACCACCATTTAATATGTGAATGCACATCACCAGAATTATTCTCAGTGAATTTAAAGGAATTAAACATGTAATGATAATGAATCACTCAAATTTACAGGACTTTTAAGTGAAGCCCTGGAACAGGTTGCCCATAAAGGTGGTGGATGCCCTGTCCCTGCAGACACTCAAAGTCAGGCTGCACAGGGCTCTGAGCACCTGATGGAGCTGTCAGTTTCCCCGTTCATTGCAGGAGAGTTGGAGTAAATGACCTTAGAAGACCCTTTGAACTCTAAAGACTCTGATTGTAGGAGGAGAGAATATTTCTTCTCATGCTAATAAGTATGTCATTACATAAAAAGCTTATAGGGAGCAGTTTATAAAACAGCTATCAGGAATAAATATTTTGAGCCAGTGAATAGATAGTCTATCTGAAATGAGCTTGTACAAGCAAAGCCACCCACACTGTGAAGAGAATAAATATTTTTGAAGGCTTATCTTTCAATCAAAACAAGAGACATCTGGTGTCTAGAGACAGCAGGACACCTGCAGAGAAAGTGGGACAGCCCTCAAAATATGTGTTTTTTTGGCAGATGGAAGAATCAGCCACAGTGAAATGTGCTGCTTCTATGTTCTGCTCTCCACCCATCTTCCTAAGTGGCAATATAATCTGGAAAGCATGATCTTGTTTGTCCCCACTGGGCACTTCATTCTTGCTCAGCACTTTCTGCGGGGTGTGAAGAACACTGTCCTCCAAGGAGACAGGGTTTTAAAAGCTGGCTGCAAATGAATAAACATGCACTTAACTCACACAGCAATTTATAAGAAATTTTGGTCCTGGGACTAGCTGCCATCCACAGTCAATAGGAGATTTCCCTCAGGCAAAGGAGAAAATAGAAATGTCTAAATCTACAGCTGTCCTTAGAGGCCTGTAAAGGCTATATCATCTTTTCTTCTAGAAGTCTTCAAAGAGTAGGGGATTTTGCAAGCAGGGCATAATTTAAAGAATATATGACACTTTCTTAATGCCATTCCCATAGACCTGAGACTGCAATAATGGTCTTTCTGTTTCCAGTCATCCTGGATGAATGCAGGAGAGTCTGATCTACACAGCATAAGATTTTTGCCATTTCAGTACTTTTACCTTGCAGCCCTGCCCAGGCTCGACTTCAGTCTGGCCATTCCATTGGCTATGTTCAGCCACACAATACATTCTCCTCTACCTTTTTTCTGCAGTCTTCTTTTGCTTGATTGTCACATTTTGTACTTAAGCACTCACTGTTTCAGGTCTGACCATTAGTTTTGTCTGCCAGCAAAGAACAATAATGGAAAAAAAACCCTTTTCTTTAACAACACCACGCATCAACAGCAGGGGAGCTGAAAGGAGCATGTCACCTTTTCCATAGGCAGGCTTTCCCATTATGCAACGTATGTCATCCCCTACTGAGAGTCTTCTGCAGGATGAGCCAGATCATAATTGTGTTCAAATTGAGCAATGCTACCTATGGAATTATTTGTTCACATAAAGTCTTTCTTTCCTCTGAGACTTATTCTCTGCATGTTCCTCTGCCCCTTGAAAGAAAAGCAAAAAGCACAGCAAAAAATCAGTAACTGAGATGAACCAATCCCCTGCAGAAGAACTGAGACTTGAGTTTTGGAAATTCATCAGTGCCACTTGACGGGTCCCAGGAAATATGGATCTGTAACAGTCAGCTAAAGATTCTGTATATGTGGAAGAGGAATACAAAGCCAATTGTTTTCATACAATGGATTTAACAGCAGGAGGTTTAGATGGAGCCATTTCAACCCCACAGGCTACAGTTCTTTAGACAGGCAAGGCATTAGCAGTGCACATTCTGTGCATTTTTCTGACACCGATCCTTCCCACAATAAGTGTATTTCTTTGTTTCAGTCTATTTATTAAAAGAAAATGAATAAAAATATTGTTTAATTAAAATTTAATTTTCTCCCGACCATTCCAAGCTCACTGCATGGGAACCTCCTATTACCAGGGTCCTCAAAAGACAGTGGGTCTCGGGACATTAGATTTCAGTACTGGGGTTTAAAGCAATGTAGATGCTAGCATAAAAGACACAAGCATATGCATACATGACATGTGCTTTCAGTGAGCTCTACTTTCCCCCTATTCTACTGACTACTTACTTTTTTCTTCTTTCCTTTATTTTTTATGTTCAAGTTTTAGTTAGCTTTTACAGTGTTTTTGTTTTGACAGACCTTCTAACAGAACTGATATGACTGTAAAGGGTTAGATAAGCTATCTCCTCTGCATTACTGAACGTAAAATAGCATCTGTCTACACAAACGACCGAACTTCATCTCTTATCTGAGATGTCTTTTTGAGATTTAACAGAGAAACTGATTGTTTGCACTGGACTTTACAACACTGTGCTTATGATAGTACAGATGCATCATTATTAGCTATTCTAGAACAATTACACCCCCATAAATGCATAGTAGTTCTCCTTTCTCAGAATAAACTATAGAAGATTTCATTGCATTTACAAATTCAAACTGAAGGGAGGAAGAGATGTGTAGTTCTATCAACATTTGGCGCTGATGATTAGAACTTTTCAGTGAAGCCAGATAATAATGATTAAACTCTAACTCCTCTGTCTAGCTTTATCTCTGTAGTCCAAAGAAACTGTTCAATGTGTAAAAATACTTCAACACTCATCTCATTTTACTTCATTGTGAGTATCAAAGCCAATGTGATAAGACGCGTTCTAATGAGACAGAATCAGGCAGCTGAGAAATTTAATTTACAGTGTAAAATTCTTGTTGGTAACTAGGAATTAAAGTTTCATTCAGCTGAAATCAGTAGTGGAAGTATCAGCAATTTAACTTGGACTGGGATTTTATCTGGTTTCTCTTGTCATGTCTGGTATGGCTCAGAACCAAGAAATTATTCTCCAACTTGAGTATCACTGATGAAACACAAAAGTTTACCTTTGGCTTATTCTACATACTAAGTAATGCTACTTAATTCTTCCCTATTTGGAACAGCAATGAATCAGAATTTTAAGGACTGTCACCACCTGGTTTTGTTTATCAGTTGCCTTCTTCATTTGAGTAACTTTGTTGCCTCCACTGAAATATGAATTCCTGCCACTGCTCATGTCAATGTACGGCCCCTTCTCACTTTTCTGTAAATTCCTATGACTTCAGCATCCTTGGACTAGACTATGATGGATAAACTCTGCAGCCACTTCTGCTAGGGACTAAAGCACATTCCAACCTCTTTCTGACAGGTTTCTGAACACAGCGTAAATTTATTTGCTTTGGATCCTTTTCAGGGCAATATTCATTCTCGTCTAAATTGGCAATGTTAATTCTGCCATTACCACAGTTTTGAATTTTGTTAATCTAACACATGGCACAATCAAGCTTAAGAAGAGAAATTTATATTCCCATTGAAATCCATTACTGTCAACATATATTCAAGTCCCAGGGTCCAAAATATCTAGCAACTTTATGCAATAAGTAATATCTTCTCAAAGATGTCCTCCCGCCACCTCTCACCCATTCCCCAGTTGCAGCATCACTTTTTGACATTTCTGACTGCATAGAGCCACTTGCTGCTGAGCGGCACTCAGCCTGGCCATTCTTGGCAGATTCTTAAATCTGCCAAGAAGCTGATCCTGCACTTACATTCAACCCATGCCGCACACCACACAGCTCTGCTCTGTTAGTGCCAATGCAACTGAGACAAGGCTTTCCAGTAATTCTTCTTTTGGCACTGGAGTTGCAGTGATGCCAACTCAAGATTGAATAATCTAATGAGGCAGATTCCATCTCACACGTGGGGCAGGAAAGTCCCCAGAGCGTCTTGAGGCTATTGTCTCAAAATTTTTTATGCTTTGAGAAAATGTCTGAGATTCTTGCTCATCTGGAAGTAAGACTCAACCAGCTGAGGGACAGCGGGGGATTGAATTGCTCCTGATGTTTTCTGATTGTATCTAACTTAGAGTAAATTTCATCCTGACCTGAATCACATTTACCATACTGAGATGCAGTTATTTAGACTCGGAAAGAGAGTACCACATATTTTTCCCATTTTCTTTGCTGAAATTCTTGGTAAAAAATTGCCCTTAATACAAACTCTGCCGTAGAATGTGATTACATCCGCATATGCTCCTGCAATTTGAAAACCAGCCGTAAAGGATGACTGACTGTCTCTCTTGTCTGTTTCTTTCCATATTGCCTGGTGCTGCTTTCTGATAAGAACATGCAGTAAGCTCTGGGATTCATTTATTTCATTCCTTTCCATTACCGCTTTCATTGAGATGTTATATTTGCAGTTACAATCTGATAGATTTTAAATTAATGGTATTAGAAAGAATATTAATTTGCCAGTGGACAATATGTTATTAGGAATAATGATATAATCTGGTGTTCTTTTTTAATGTTCAGTTTTATGAACTAAGTATGAAAATATTTAAATAATGAATGTAATTGCTTATTAAAATCATTATCATGCATAAATATTTATATTCCCAATCAGTGTTTCCTCAGAGGTACAGCACTAGCTGCGATGAAAACAACATGTGTATTGTACATGCAAAAACATGTTTCTAGTTCTTCTGTTAGCACATATCACCATTGTATAATTGCTCTCAGAGTGACATCATTCTGCATGAGCTGAGGATCTGACTTTTTCAGTCTGCACTGGTGATTTCCATGTCTTACCTTTCAGTACGATGCTGGATATCAGACACCAATGATTCCAGGTAGCAGGAACTCAGCATTTTCTGGCAATCAAGCACCTCTGTGGGTGGCATTCTGGCCTCCTGCGAGTCAATTCAATTTTCCCTCTTACTTCAGGAGGTCTGGGTTCTCCATGATGACAGCACTCAATACTTGCAGTTATTTTCAGAAGGGTAACCAACCATACATTATTATTAGTTTGACTTTGTAGTGTGACCACTTTGGAGAAATGCAAAATGCGAGGAGAAAAAACATTAGATGCCTGATTCCATAAACAAGCAATGAAGTTAACAAAGAAAGCTCTAAAGGAATATCTTTTATGTCTATCATCTTCTGGTCCCTCCAAATCCTCCCTGATTTCACATTTTTCTCAAAAAAAAAAAAAAAAAAAGGTGATATTGGAATAAAGGATCGTAACATTTAAAGTTAAATGTAGCACACCTCAGTTGGAAAATCAGTGATGAGATGGCATCTAATTGCTTTCCATCTCCAAAATGCTGCAAACCACTGTATTAATTCACTACTGTACAGTGTATTACCATACGTAAATAATTACATTAACCCCTATGCTCCACCAACTTGTTGCATATCACAGGGAAGAGCAGGTTGACAGGGAAGGCACAGCAGGGCACAGCAGAGCGAGGTGCAGAATAGCAGTATGATTTCTAATTAAGAGTCAGGAGTCTTAGATGACACATTATTACTGGAGCTGAACGAGGATAAAAGATGAATGCCTAATATAATAATGTGATAGCTAACAATGAGGTACAATAGCAATGCCCTCTTAACGTACCCTTTCCATTCCAAGGATTTCCATTAATTTTGGCAGGTCTGGAGGACAGAGAATGTCTGTATGTGCAGACAGTTGAGCACACTTGAGGGATGATTGATATCTACTTTGAGGTTAGCAAAGCTTATCTGCATTTAAAGAGAAATTCTGGAATTCCTCATGACCTCTATAGCCTGCACTCTGTATCGGGACAAGGATTTGATTATGGTTCCTGAAGGCTAGTTTATCATTTATTGGATGGGTTAGCATGTCCAAGGCCATTTTGGGTTTCTTTTCCGCATGTTCTGGGGAAGTGATTCTTATTCTTTTGTAATGGAATAGGTATGAGAGAAATAAACCGTGTATATTCAATATAAATAAATAGGCTTCAAGGGAAAATATCACCTATTTATCTATGTATTTTAAAGTTAATTTCTGCAAATACTCAAAAAACTTTTATATTTTGTCCTTCACTCAAAAGAACTACTGTTATCTGCTCCCAAATAGAACAATGAGAAAGAAAGCAGTTAATTTTAGGCTCATGAATCAGTAAAGTAGGAAAAAATGGCTGCATACATGAATTATGAAATTAATATAGATATCATATATTATTAGATATTATATAATAAAGGAAATTTTCCAAATCTGTCCTGCTGAAATAGTCATCCAATCCTATTGTGCTAACATCTCCTTACCAATTTTCATTCTTCAGATCATTTCACTCTTAAAATTATGTTATAAACATTTCAGGTCAGAATTACAGCTGCTAGTTCAATGAACTGGCTGCTATACCTTAAGTACTTTATATTTTAAAAATAGCATGGACTTCTTTCCTTCTGTTAAACCAGATCTTAGTCTTCTGCATCCCTTTCCGAACATCCACATTGCTGATTGGAGAGCAAGAAGAATGTTACTGAAGAATTATTTTTACGTCTGATGGAAAGCATATATATTTGGATCCAACCTCTGTGCCTAGTCAAGAAGGCCAAAAAAACTATTTGCCACACCTGAGTGACACAGGGCAATCTGCTCACTCATCGGTACATTTTGATTAAGGCACGCTGCTGATCTGTGGAATTCCATCTAGTCCAGAACTCAGCCTCACTTGATAAATACTAAATAAATAGTTTGCAGCATAATTTTTCCTAATGAATGGCATTTGGATTATTGTTGTTAATTGTGACAAAGCCTGTGCCCCAATGCTGAAGTCAGGATTGCTAACAGAAGTCTATTACTCAAAAAATGTATTAGGAAAGTGAAAAACTGGGACTTTTTCCTCAGCTACAAGTTTAGTTTCAGGCTTTACACTAAGAAAAAGGCAGAGATTAAAATTCCCTTACCTAGAGGAAGGAATTGAACCTGTGTTTTGGATGCAGTTCAGGCCACATTTAAAAGAAAAAGGTTGGCTTTCCTGAAGTTATTCTTGAATCTGACTACAACACACTAAGTACAAAGGCTGCTCTGAAATTAATGCCTCCTATACTGTTATGTTGGCCCATAAGGTCAGAGGCAGATGGTGGCATGGCAGGAGAGGCTGAACCTTCCCACCAATATTCCATTATATTTTGTTGCCATGCAACAGATGACAGCTGGAGGGGCACTCTGACAGAATGTTGTCTGACGGGAGTGTGTACGGAGCAAAGGTGTGTCACTGAATTCCTCTATACAGAAAGAATGGACCCACTGACATTCATTGACGCTTGCTGAATGTTTATGGAAACTAAACAGCGGATGTGAGCATAGTGAGATGGTGGGTTGTGCGTTTCAGCAGTGGTGACAGCAACATCAAAGCCAAGCCATGTTCCAGACAGCCATGCAGATTTTTAAGAGCATGGCATGCAGGCTCTTGTTCATTGCTGGCTAAAATGCGTAGCTAATGGTGGTGACAATGTTGAAGAATAGTGTTTTGCAGCTGAGAATTTCCTCTATGAAATAGTGTTATTGTGCTCTTTGTGTCTGTTGCAGTTTCCACAGAAATAAATAGAAGGCATTACTTTCAGAGCAACCTATGTAGTTAAAGCACAACAAAGAGAAAAATTTTCAATTCTTTTTTACTGATTGAGCATAAATTTTTCAGAAGACATAAAAGGAAGCATGACAAAAGAAAAAACAACCACAAAGCAATCAACCAACCAAAAAAAACAACAAAAAGATGATGCAACAAAACAACAAAACAGCAACTCAAAGAACAGTTCATCCAAATAAGCTTTGCAAAAAAGTTAACATCTGTTCTCACAGACAATTTGTTTTGTAGATTATTTGTAATAGATAATTACCAAAGTCTTTTAAGGTCAAAAAACCATAGGGATTTTTAGTTCTTTTCAGCTCTTTAAAGCTATTCTGGAACACTTATTTAAAATGATAAAGAAAAACATAGTTCATATCAAATTCTGGATTTACTGGCCTCATTAGTCATCTAAAAATACCTAGATTTCATATTGAAGGACAGCGTATAAAATTTATTCTATTCAACTGAACTGTTCTTTCAATTTAAAATGTTATCAGCCTGCTCTGTTTCACTTTGAAAACAATAGTAAATATTCTCACAAAACAGATTGTATGCATGTATCAATTGCTGATAGCATGTGCCATCTAATTTGGATGTACGTGTAGATCCCCAAACTCATTTTTATGTGACACTCATTTCTACTTCTCGTTAAAGCCATGCGTCTTAGTGAAAGGCACACTGTTATAACAACAGATGGCTTACTTCTATTCATAATGACTGTGGAGAGTAATAATGAATCATGTAAGCAAGAACAAGCACTTCACTTGCTGTACAAGTTACTCAGTGCCTGCCAACTTGAAAAACAGGGGAGAGCTCTGGCAGAAATGCAGGCGTGCTCTCAAGTTAGGCTACAATGGTGTAACCACTCAAGGAACAACAAAGCTAGCAAACCACAAGGCCCCCAGAGCTTCCCATTTGGGCATGCTCCAGAGTTATACTGCCACCGCGTCTTTCTCATGTCATTACAATACTTTCTTCATTCGAGTCCTGCAATGCAATGCATGCTCTGAGCTAGACTCTGAGCTGCCGATGGCTTCTAAATCACTGCAGAAACAAGGTGCTCCATAAAGACTCCTCTTCCTCTGTTCCTAAGTAGCACTATGCTGATTTTAAAATACTAGGACATGAGAAAACAACTGTTGACTGAATGGAAAGGGCCTCTGCTTATCACTTCTTTGCAATGCCCAAAGTTGACTAAATCAATGGAAAGACAGATTTCCTCCTAGTTATGCTCATTTTTGTTCACTTACTTCTTTTTCCCTATTTTTGGCTTTTTCCTAAGGCACAAAGGCTAATATTAAATATGTTTACTCTTGCAATTTGTGAAGTCAATTTTTGTGAGGAAAATCAGTTGTACCTGCAAATATTGTTTATCAGAAACTTACCTTCTCTGGAATATTTTCCCCCAAATAGTCAGAATTCTCAGTTCAATCACTTCTCTAATTAAGATTGAAACCCTCTAATTGGGAGCAACTAATAGGAGCAATAGATGCGTAAACTAACACAAGCCATTTATTAAGAAATTTTAGTTACTTCTTTTGGTATAACATAGGCCAAAGGAAAACAAAACATTAATTCTGTCACAATTCTACAATGAAATTTCTCTATTTGAACTACTCAGTGTGCCCAGCTAATATCCCTGAGCACTCTTTCTAGCCACAGATAGAGGAAATCTTTTTGATCTCTCATCAAAGAGGTACTCAGCCTATGGCTAAGATGTGGAACTGGTGATATCTGTAGGGAGTACATCAGCCCTGGTCCTCACGTTTCCATTCTGGTTCTTCTGTAAGGGCAAATGTGCCACTGAACCCTGCTGTGTCAGCATGATGGAGAAGGTGAATAAGAAAGAATTGGTTTTACATTTCTGGGAACAGGACATAGTTGCAGGGCACTTCAGATTTTGGTTCTGATTCCTGAGGAGTGCTCTTTCCTCTCACATTGACTACAAGCAGAACCTGATTGACTTTGTCAGTGAAGTGACAAAAATGAAGATTTACATCATGCCCCAATTTTTTCTTCACTTTTTCTTCCCCGTAGTAGGCAAAATATGAGGTAGATGAAAGACTGCTGACAGCATATAGAAAGCAATACCACCAGCTAAACTGGCAACTTCTGTTTGCAAATATGAGAGTTCAGTTTAATTTAAAGAAAAGAATTAAATAAATTAAACTGTGGATTTTGTGCAAAAGCCTGTAAAACAGTCTTAGACGTGAATGACATCTCCAGCAGAGTAACAGAATAAGTGCTCCCAGGGTCTTTGATTTGGGAAGATCACTCATCTGCATGATAATAAAGAGGATGTATGTGTATTGGGACACATGGTCCTCTTTGGAACTGCTCAGGTTATAAAATGCTCATACTCTCTGTTTTATGTTCAAAGTCTAATTAAGAAATCATTGATTTACTTACTAATTCTTAAGGTATTGCTATTATAATTTTCTCCTAATTATTTGTCCTGAATTCATATATGCTTCATTATGCAAAGGTATTTATTACATTTTTAATGTTGATGTTAATATTCTGAATCTAGAATACGACAAGTGTCTGACAGCCTCATAACATTGCATGCATGGATCTTTGTTTTAACAATGTCATATGCATCTTAAAATCTGTCTTCAGTACATAAATTGTAGCTTGTCCTTATCAAGATTTTGCTCAGAAGTATAGTGATGCATAAGAACAAGAAGAAAATGGTAAATCTGGTAATTTTTTGCCAAACTCTTTTGATCTTTGGTCTTGTGAAATCCTAGCTTCTTTATTAATCATTGAAGAACTGCTTTGATGCTAGTGTGCATGGATTTCATGCTTTTCACTCTCTGCATGTGCTTATACTTCTGTGTGAATTAGAAATCTTACATTTGTTTGTGTGGGTTTATAAACATCCTCAGTGGTCAAAGAAAGCAAATATATCAGAAGGGCGCATTTATCAGCCCTGACTCTATCAGCTTAGGGAATGGAAAATGTCTCCTGAATTACAAACATATCAGAAGTAAGCAATGTGTATTGAAATCTGAGGTATAACTCAACAAGTAAGCCAAATGTTAAGGATATAAGGAAAAATCATTCACAATATACTGGGATCACCAAAAAAAAAAAAAAAAAAAAGCAATAAAAAAAAATTGTGATCCCTACTTGGCACAAGTTCTTCATTTTGCTGCTTAAGGTTAATTGTTTTACAGGAATAGTAATGTGAGGGATGATGCAGTTTACATAGCCTAGGACAAAGACTGCGGGAGCCAGAGATAAAGGAAGATCAGACAAAGAGATCTAGCAGAGGTGTGAGCTCTTCAAAGAAAAGCAACTCATCAGAATTCCTGATCCTTTTCAGGGTACCTAGCAAGATCAATAGCTTGGGTAAATCCCTGACCTTCTACCTGGATGGACAATCATAGAGGACCCCACACAGGAATGAGGGTGGCTCTTTGAGTTCAAAAAGACTCATGTTTTAAAATTTAATTTAAAAAAAAAATTATTCATACATTGTTTGACCTACCATAGGAAGCAGCGATGGGCTCTTGAGCAGACTCGGGGCAATTCTGTTGCATTTGCTTCAAATGTTTGCACCACACATGAAGACCTTAATCCTTCAGAATCCTGATAATTGAAATGAAAGTCAAAGAACATCATTTTACTGCACAGATTTTTAAGATCTTTGCCAAAAGGTACTAAGCAAAGTTGCTGCTTCACCAGCAGGAGTAACACACACCCCAAAAGTATCAAGTTTCTTTGCTAAACATTGTTTTCAATTCACAAAAATTCCAATGTCATAGCTAAAAATTCTTCTATAGAGAAATGCTTCACAGGGCAGGGCTGTGCAAGGACAGATGAAAAACAAGAGAGCACTCAAGGTCTTCTTTCCAACCCTCAGACACCCTTTTGCATGTAATTCCTGTTACATGAAGGCAAACTGTAACTCTGCTGCAAGGAAGATATCTTTCAGGATTCTCTCTCCAGCACCTTTATCTCCTGGATGCAGAAGGTAACTCTGCTTCCCATCTGCAAAGACAAATTCAGTGAGGACATGGATGGGAGCTGGTGTTGCTCCCTCAAGAGCTGCAAGAGCTATCCTTGGCTGGCTTCAGCGGGGCCTTGAGCAGCCTGGTCTGGTGGATGGCAGCCCTGATCACAGGCAGGGGGCTGGGAATAGATCATCTTTAAGGTCCTTTCTAACCTAATCCATCCTATGATTGTATTAACCGCAGCAGAACCATAGGATTTCATGTTGCAACATCTTCTGAAATAAAGACGGATTCAAATTTACGATTACTTACAAGAACAACAGGTAATTAAAAATAGAGGAAGAGCTGGATTTATCTTTTTGTTAGAATGGTCAAGATACATAAGAAATAATGGACAAATATGTCTTAAAGACAGATTTTGCAGGTAGGTATCTAGATGCGTTCTGCATCTGCTTAATATCCCTTTTACACTGACACTTGGGAGAGGAACTAATAATCCCTCGCACAAATTGCCAGACAGCTCTAACAGCAGAACGTTCCTCTTCCCAGAAAACAAGACGTTTTGAGTTTAACTGTTGGAGTCTTCCAGTAACCTTGCAAAATATCAGGGCTAACGTAGTCTGAAGTCTTCCACTTTCAGCCACAGAGAAGTCTGCTGGAATCAACAGAATCACAGAATCACCGAGGTTGGAAAAGACCTCCAAGATGATCCAGTCCGCCCGCCCATTAGCAGTATCTCCCACAAAGCCACGTCCCGCAGTACAACATCGAAATGTCTCTGGAACAGCTCCAGGGACGGTGTCTCCAGCACCTTCATGTGCAGCCTGTTGCAGCTCCTGAACACCCTATGCATTTCCTCATGTCAAGGATAGCTGTACAGGAAGGTTTAAAATCCTAGAAGTAAATCTCTTGAGCAATGTAGATAGGAACTTTTTAAACTTAGTGCATGATTTTCTGAGTGGAAGGAATCACCTCTGAATGCACTGTGTCCTAGAAGTTCTGCACCTTCCTCTGGGCAACATAGGAAGACTCTGTTTGCTTGTTTGTTTGTTTGTTTGTTTGTTTTTAGAGGCAGAATTCCTTCCTGAATTTCTCTGTGCATAGTTCCTTGGGGGCAATGGAAAGATCAAGGCTATATACGTATATACATGTATATATGTCAATAGAAGAAGGAGGACACTGCTCCACTGAGATGACATTCTGTAGAAAGCTCCAAGGAAAACGCAAGAACCGCAGACCATAAGAACTAGGAGCAAGCAGCAGCAAGACCCTTTTGTCTTTCATCAGGGCTGAAGCGATGACGTCAGCAGGGCAAGAGGAACTCGGCGTCATCAGGGCGTTGCCGCGCGCCATCCCCCTTCTGTTCGGCAACAGCAGCGGCTCGGACGTGTCCCGGGTGGCACAAGCAGCAGCAGCGTCACAGCCCGCAGTTCCACAAGCAGCCCCTATGGGGCGCGGCCGCCTGTTCGCTCATCGCCTTGCTCCTCAGTTGGCGCGGGCAGGGCAAGCGGAGAGGACGAAGCGCCGGTCCTGAGCAGGGAGCGCGGCTGAGGTGTCAGCTGCCTCCCGGACAGCAAAGCTAGCCATGGTGTCCAGGAGGCAGGAAGCTGTTGGCGAAAGGAGGGTGGCTACGCAGAGCAAGCGCCAGCCCAGCAGTGCAGCTGTTCAGGTGCCTGGCTGCAGGGAGCGTGTAAGGCGGCTGCCGCCCCCACAGAATGGGAAAGATGCCGCCTGCGAGAGGTGTGGGCAAGTGGGTGATCTCAGCATGCTGACTGAGCTCAAGAAGGAGGCAGAGAGATCAAGGAGTATGAGGCTGTGTGAGCAGGAGACTGGGGGTGCAGGAAGTTCTAAAGTAAGGCAGAGTGTAAATTAGTTCCACGCAAGAAGTTGTGTAGCCTAAGGAGGCCACCTGCAGAGCTGGGGATGGCCTCGCTGAAGAAGGACAGAAGGAAAACCGTTGTGGGTGGCAAACTTGTGAGAGGAGGAGAAGGTTGCGTATGCTGTCACGATGGAGAAGGGGCCATAGGGCGAGAGAATAGGTCAGGCTGGAAAAGACCTTGAACATGATGAAGCCCAACTGCAACCTGATGGGGGAACGACGGCGGCGGGGGATGATGGGGGACGGCGGGGGACGGCAAGGGAAGGCGGCGGCGGGGGACGGCTGGGGACGGCGGTGAACGGCGGGGAACGATGGAGGACGGCAGGGAACGACGGGGGACGACGGGAGACGACGGGGGACGGCGGCGAGCAGCAGGGGACGACGGGGGACAGAGGGGAACGGCGGGGGACGGCGGCGAGCGGCAGGGGACGGCGGGGAGCGGCGAGCAGCGGGGGACAGCGGGGGACAGCAG